>NC_041391.1:648872581-649055404 GCF_002162155.2 Triticum dicoccoides | reverse complement strand
ACGTGAACTCCAAGTCTCGTGGGTGATATTCTTCCCAAAAATAACGCTGCCGAAGGTTTCATTCCGTTTGGACTCCGTTTGATATTCCTTTTCTTCGAAATACTGAAACACGCAATAAAACAACAATATGGGCTAGGCCTCCGGTTAATAGGTTAGTCCCAAAAGTAATATAAAAGTGTATAATAAAGCCCATAATCATTCAAAACAGATAATAAAATAGCATGAATGCTTCATAAATTATAGATACGTTGGAGACGTATCAGGGGATGACACTCATCTTTTCTCTATCTTCTGCCGAGGTCGGGCATTGAGCCGTGCTCAATTTCACACCTTGCATAACAGGCAAGAACCCCTTCTTGGACAGATCCATATTGAACTTCTTCAATATCTTATCAAGGGATGTGCTTTGTGAAAGACCATTGAGGCGTCTCGATCTATCTCTATAGATCTTGATGCCTAATATGTAAGCAGCTTCTCCAAGGTCCTTCATTGGAAAACACTTATTCAAGTAGGACTTTATGCTATCCAAAAATTCTATATCATTTCCCATCAATAGTACGTCATCCACATATAATATGATAAATGCTACAGAGCTCCCACTCACTTTCTTGTAAACGCAGGCTTCTCCATAAGTCTGCATAAACCCAAACGCTTTGAACATTTCATCAAATCGAATGTTCCAACTCCGAGATGCTTGTACCGGCCCATAGATGGAGCGCTGGAGCTTGCACACCTTGTTAGCATTGTTAGGATCGACAAAACCTTCGAGCTGCATCATATACAATTCTTCCTTAAGGAAACCGTTAAGGAATGCCGTTTCGACGTCCATTTGCCATATCTCATAATCATAGAATGTGGCAATTTCTAGCATGATTCGGACAGACTTCAGCTTCGCTATGGGTGAGAAGGTCTCATCGTAGTCAACCCCTTGAACTTGTCGATAACCCTTAGCGACAAGCCAAGCTTTATAGATGGTCACATTACCATCTGCGTCAGTCTTCTTCTGAAAGATCCATTTATTTTCTATGGCTCGCCGGTCATCAAGCAAGTCCGTCAAAGTCCATACTTTGTTTTCATACATGGATCCTATCTCGGATTTCATGGCTTCAAGCCATTTGTTGGAATTTGGGCCCGCCATGGCTTCTTCATAGTTCGAAGGTTCACCGTTGTCTAACAACATGATTTCTAGGATAGAGTTGCCATACCATTCTGGTGTGGAACGTGTCCTTATGGACCTACGAAGTTCAGTAGCTACTTGATCCGAAGTTCCTTGATCATCATAATTAACTTCCTCTCTAGTCGGTGCAGGCACCATAGAAACATCTTCCTGAGCTGCGCTACTTTACGGTTCAAGATGCCGTACTTCATCAAGTTCTACTTTCTTCCCACTTACTTCTTTCGAGAGAAACTCTTTCTCTAGAAAGGATCCGTTCTTGGCAACAAAGATCTTGCCTTCGGATTTGAGGTAGAATGTATACCCAATGGTTTCCTTAGGGTATCCTATGAAGACGCACTTTTCGACTTGGGTTCGAGCTTTTCAGGTTGTAGTTTCTTGACATAAGCATCGCATCCCCAAACTTTTAGAAACGACAGCTTAGGTTTCTTCCCAAACCATAATTCATACGGTGTCGTCTCAACGGATTTAGACGGTGCCCTATTTAAAGTGAATGTGGCTGTCTCTAAAGCATAACCCCAAAAAGATAGCGGTAAATCGGTAAGAGACATCATAGATCGCACCATATCCAATAGAGTGCGATTACGATGTTCAGACACACCATTACGCTGAGGTGTTCCAGGCGGCGTGAGTTGTGAAACAATTCCACATTTCCTTAAGTGTGTACCAAACTCGTGACTCAAATATTCTCCTCCTCACTCTGAACTTTATTTTCCTGTCATGTTGATTTTCCACCTCACTCTGAAGTTCCTTCAACTTTTCAAAGGTCTCAGACTTGTGTTTCATTAAGTAGACATACCCATATCTACTTAAGTCATCAGTAAGGGTGAGAACATAACGATAACCACCGCGAGCCTCAACGCTCATTGGACCGCACACATCAGTATGTATGATTTCCAACAAGTTGGTTGCTCGCTCCATTGTTCCGGAGAATGGAGTCTTGGTCATTTTGCCCATGAGGCATGGTTCGCATGTGTCAAATGATTCATAATCAAGAGACTCCAAAAGTCCATCTGCATGGAGTTTCTTCATGCATTTGACACCAATGTGACCAAGGCGGCAGTGCCACAAGTATGCAGGACTATCATTATTAACCTTACATCTTTTGGTATTCACACTATGAATGTGTGTAACATCACGTTCGAGATTCAATAAGAATAAACCATTGACCAGCGGGGCATGACCATAAAACATATCTCTCATATAAATAGAACAACTATTATTCTCGGATTTAAATGAGTAGCCATCTCATATTAAACGAGATCCAGATACAATGTTCATGCTCAAAGCTGGCACTAAATAACAATTATTGAGGTTTAAAACTAACCCCGTAGGTAAATGTAGAGGTAGCGTGCCAACGGCGATCACATCGACCTTGGAACCATTCCCGACGCGCATCATCACCTCGTCCTTCGCCAGTCTTCGCTTATTTCGTAGCTCCTGTTTTGAGTTACAAATATGAGCAACCGCACCGGTATCAAATACCCAGGAGCTACTACGAGTACTGGTAAGGTACACATCAATAACATGTATATCACATATACCTTTGGTGTTGCCGGCCTTCTTATCCGCTAAGTACTTGGGGCAGTTCTGCTTCCAGTGACCATTTCCCTTGCAATAAAAGCACTGAGTCTCGGGCTTGGGTCCATTGTTTGGCTTCTTCCCGGCAACTGATTTACCGGGCGCGGCAACTCTCTTGCCGTCCTTCTTGAAGTTCCTTTTACCCTTGCCTTTCTTGAAACTAGTGGTCTTATTCACCATCAACACTTGATGTTCCTTTTTGATTTCCACCTCCGCTGATTTCAGCATTGAATATAACTCAGGAATGGACTTCTCCATCCCTTGCATATTGTAGTTCATCACAAAGCTCTTGTAGCTAGGTGGGAGCGACTGGAGGATCCTATCAACGACCGAGTCATCTGGGAGATTAACTCCCAACCGAGACAAACGGTTGTGTAACCCGGACATAGTGAGTATATGCTCACTGACAGAACTGTTTTCCTCCATCTTACAACTGTAGAACTTGTCGGGTACTTCACATCTCTCGACCCGGGCATGAGCTTGGAAAACCATTTTCAGCTCTTGGAACATCTCATATGCTCCGTGCTGCTCAAAACGCTTTTGGAGCCCCGGTTCCAAGCTGTAAAGCATGCCGCACTGAACCAGGGAGTAGTCATCACTACGCGACTGCCAGGCGTTCATAACGTCTTGAGTTGTTGGGAAAATGGGTGCTTCACCTAGTGGTGCTTCTAGGACATATGCTTTCTTGGCAGCTATGAGGATGATCCTCAAGCTTCGGACCCAGTCCGTATAGTTGCTGCAATCATCTTTCAGCTTGGTTTTCTCTAGGAACACGTTGAAGTTGAGGGCAACATTAGCGTGGGCCATTTGATCTACAATACATATTGAAAAGATATTTTATACTATGTTCATGATAATTAAGTTCATCTAATCAAATTATTTAATGAACTCCCACTCAGATAGACATCCCTCTAGTCATCTAAGTGATACATGATCTGAGTCAACTAGGCCGTGTCCGATCATCATGTGAGACAGACTAGTCATCAGCGGTGAACATCTTCATGTTGATCGTATCTACTATACGACTCATGTTCGACCTTTCGGTCTCTTGTGTTTCGAGGCCATGTCTGTACATTCTAGACTCGTCAAGTCAACCTAAGTGTTTTGCATGTGTAAATCTGTCTTACACCCGTTGTATGCGAACGTTAGAATCTATACACCCGATCATCACGTGGTGCTTCGAAATAATGAACTTTCGCAATGGTGCACAGTTAGGGGGGACACTTTCTTGAAATTTAAGTGAGGGATCATCTTATTTTTTCTACCGTCATTCTAAGAAAATAAGATGTAAACATGACAAACATCACATGCAAATCATAAAGTGACATGATATGGCCATTATCATCTTGCGCCTTTGATCTCCATCTTTGAAGCGCGGCATGATCACCTTCGTCACCGGCATGACACCATGATCTCCATCGTCATGATCTCCATGAAGTTGTCGCGCCAACTATTACTTCTACCACTATGGCTAACGGTTACCAATAAAGTAAAGTAATTACATGGCATTTTTCAATGACACGCAGGTCATACAATAAATTAAGACAACTCCTATGGCTCCTGCCGGTTGTCACACTCATCGACATGCAAGTCGTGATTCCTATTACAAGAACTTGATCAATCTCATACATCACATATATCATTCATCACATTCTTTTGGCCATATCACATCACATAGCATACCCTGCAAAAACAAGTTAGACATCTTCTAATTGTGGTTGCATGTTTTGCGTGGCTGCTATGGGTTTCTAGCAAGAACGTTTCTTACCTATGCAAAAGCCACAACGGTGATATGCCAATTTCTATTTACCCTTCATAAGGACCCTTTTCATTGAATCCGATCCGGCTAAAGTGGGAGAGACAGTCACCCTCTAGCCACCTTATGCAACAAGTGCATGTCAGTCGGTGGAACCTGTCTCACGTAAGCGTACGTGTAAGGTCGGTCCGGGCCGCTTCATCCCACAATACCGCCGAAACAATATAGGACTAGTAACGGTAAGCAAATTGAACAAACCAATGCCCACAACTACTTGTGTTCTAGTCGTGCATAGAATCTACGCATAGACCTAGCTCTGATACCACTGTTGGGGAACGTAGCAATAATTCAAAATTTTCTATGCATCACCAAGATCAATCTAGGAGATTCTAGCAACAAGAGAGAGAGAGAGTGTGTGTGTGTGAGAGAGAGAGAGAGAGAGAATGAGTGTTTTCATACCTTTGAATATCGCTAAGAGGAAGCGTTACTAGAACGCGGATGATGGAGTCGTACTCACGGCGATTCAAATTGCGGAAGATCCGATCTAACACCGAACGGATGGCGCCTCTACATTCAACACAGGTACAACCCGGGGACGTCTCCTCCTTGATCCAGCAAGGGGAAAGGAGAAGCTGAGGGAGACCTCCGGCAGCACGACGGCGTGGTGGTGGAGCTTGCAGTTCTCCGGCAGGGCTTCGCCAAGCACTACTACTATGGAGGAGGTGTTGGGGAGGGAGAGGGCTGCGCTAGGGGAAGGGTGCAGCATCCCTCCCACCTCCCCTCTGTTTATAGGGGCAAGGGAGAAGTGGGGCCGACCCCCTCCAGATGGATCTACAGGGGGGCGGCAGCCAAGGGGGGAAGGCTTGCCCCCCAAGCCAAGGAGGGCGCCCCCTTTAGGGCTTCCCCGCGACCCTAGGCGCATGGGCCCAAGGGGGTTTGGTGCTCAGCCCACCTAGGGGATGGTTACCCTCCATATTTAGCCCATACGGCCCTCTAGGGCAGGTGGACCCTCCCGGTGGACCCCCGGAACCCTTTCGGTGGTCCCGGTACAATACCGATAAACCCCCGAACATTTCTGGCGACCGAGTAAGGACTTACCATATATAAATCTTTATCTCCGGACCATTTTGGAACTCCTCATGACATCCGGGATCTCATCCGGGACTCCGAACAATATTCGTTAACCACATACTAATTCCCATAACAACTCTAGCGTCACCGAACCTTAAGTGTGTAGACCCTACGGGTTCGGGAATCATGCAGACATGACCGAGACATCTCTCCGTCCAATAACCAACAGAGGGATCTGGATACCCATCTTGGCTCCCACATGTTCCACGATGATCTCATTGGATGAACCACGATGTCGGGGATTCAATCAATCCCGTATACAATTCGCTTTGTCTACCGGTATGTTACTTGCCCTAGATTCGATTGTCGGTATCCCAATACCTCGTTCAATCTCGTTACTGGCAAGTCTATTTACTCGTTCCGTAATGCATGATCCCGTGACTAACTACTTAGTCACATTGAGCTCATTGTGATGATGCATTATCGAGTGGGCCTAGAGATACCTCTCCGTCATACGGAGTGACAAATCCTAGTCTCAATTCGTGCCAACCCAACAGACACTTTTGGAGATACCTGTAGTGTACCTTTATAGCCACCTAGTTACGTTATGACATTTGGTACACCCAAAGCATTCCTACGGTATCCGGGAGTTGCACAATCTCATGGTCTAAGGAAATGATACTTGACATTAGAAAAGCTCTTAGCAAACGAACTACACGATCTTGTGCTATGCTTAGGATTGGGTCTTGTCCATCACATCATTCTCCCAATGATGTGATCCCGTTATCAATGACATCTAATGTCCATGGTCAGGAAACCATAACCATCTATTGATCAACGAGCTAGTCAACTAGAGGCTCACTAGGGACATGTTGTGGTCTATGTATTCACACATGGATTACGGTTTTTGATTAATACAATTATAGCATGAACAATAGACAATTATCATGAACAAGGAAATACAATAATAACCATTTTATTATTGCCTCTAGGGCATATTTCCAACAGTCTCCCACTTGCACTAGAGTCAATAATCTAGTTACATTGTGATGAATCGAACACCCATAGAGTTCTGGTGTTGATCATGTTTTGCTCATGGAAGAGGTTTAGTCAACGGATCTGCGACATTCGGATCCGTATGCACTTTACAAAATATATGTCTCCATCTTGAACTTTTTCACGAATGGAGTTGAAGCGACGCTTGATATGCCTGGTCTTCTTGTGAAACCTGGGATCCTTGGCAAGGGCAATAGCTCCAGTGTTGTCATAGAAGAGAGTCATCGGGCCCGACTCATTGGGAATAACTCCTAGGTCGGTAATGAACTCCTTCATCCAGATTGCTTTATGTGCTGCCTCCGAGGCTGCCATGTACTCCGCTTCACATGTAGATCCCGCCACGACGCTTTGCATGCAACTACACCAGCTGACTGCCCCACCATTCAAAATATACACGTATCCGGTTTGTGACTTGGAGTCATCCAGATCTACGCCGAAGCTAGCATCAACGTAACCTTTACGATGAGCTCTTTGTCACCTTCATAAATGAGAAATATATCCTTAGTCCTTTTCAGGTACTCTAGGATATTCTTGACCGCTGTCCAGTGTTCCATGCCGGGATTACTTTGGTACCTTCCCATCAAACTCATGGCAAGGTTTACATCAGGTCTGGTACACAGCATGGCATACATAATAGACCCTATGGCTAAGGCATAGGGGATGACACTCATCTTTTCTCTATCTTCTACCGAGGTCGGGCATTGAGCCGTGCTCAATTTCACACCTTGCAAAACAGGCAAGAACCCCTTCTTGGACTGATCCATATTGAACTTCTTCAATATCTTATCAAGGTATGTGCTTTGTGAAAGACCGATGAGGCGTCTCAATCTATCGCTATATGCTTAAAATGAATCCCTATGCTAAATATATGGAATATATTGTTACAAATAAAAGAAAGGCACCGGAAGATGAAATTTCCACCATGCTTGCTAATTATACTTTTAAGGATGGAATACCAAAGAAACTTGGATATCCAGGAGTACCAACTATACCATGCTCCATTAAAAGAAACTATGTTAAAACTGCTTTATGTGATATTGGAGCTGGTGTTAGTGTTATTCCTCTCTCTTTCTATCGTAGACTTGATTTGAATAAGTTGACACCTACTAGAATCTCTTTGCAAATAGCTGATAAATCAACCGCTATACCCGTCGGTATTTGTGAGGATGTGCCTATTGTGGTTGCAAACATTACTATCTTAACGGACTTTGTTATTCTTGATATTCCTGAGGACGATAGTATGTCAATCATCCTTGGTAGACCTTTTCTAAATACTGCAGGGGCTGTTATTGATTGCAAGAAAGGCAAGGTCACTTTTCATGTTAATGGTAATTAGCATATGGTAAACTTTCTGAAGAAACAACCTCAAGTTCATAGTATCAATTCTATTGAAAAAAATTCTACGATTACTATTGGAGGTTTTGAATTCCCTCTTCCTACTGTCAAAAAGAAATATGATATTCTTATTGTTGGGGACATGCATATCCCTGTTGAGGTAACCTAGTGTTATTCGAAAATTCTTCGATTTCATGTTATTCGGAAGAAGTTTGTTAACAAGACCTGATCAACCTTGTTAGTGGATTCCTTTTGATAAGCATGAGATGGATGAAGTTAGAAAGCACAACATTTTGCACCCTCCTTTTACTTTCTGTTATTTAGATTAAATAAAGAAAAAAATAGTATTTTCTATCT
The DNA here is from genome assembly GCF_002162155.2 of Triticum dicoccoides. Lineage (NCBI taxonomy): Eukaryota > Viridiplantae > Streptophyta > Magnoliopsida > Poales > Poaceae > Triticum > Triticum dicoccoides. The sequence continues at coordinate 649,047,074 of NC_041391.1, read as the reverse complement.
GTTTTCTGAATTATCCATGCAATAAAAAATACCTCGAAAATAAAAGTTCTCCAAATGCCCTGAAAATTGAGTATGATTTTTTGTAGAATATTTAAGAATTTTTGGCACTTAGAACACACTAGGGCAACCCACCATTTGACCATGAAGGTACAGGGCGTGTCCACCCCCCTGGGCCGCGCCCCCTGCCTCATGGGTCCCACGTGGACCCCCTCCACTTATTCCAACACCTACACACTTCGTCTTCCTCCAGAAAAAATCATACCATAGCTCAAACCCGTGTTCTAGCTCGTTTTGCTACCATTTTCGATCTCCTTGCTCAAAGCTCCATTCACAAAACTGCTTTGGGGGATTGTTCTTCGGTATGTGACTCCTCCAATGGTCCAATTAGTTTTTGTTCTAGTGCTTTATTTATTGAAAAAAATTGCTGCTGAGGTGACCCTGTTCTTGAGCTTGCATGTCAAATTTATATGGTCCAAAGTGGTTTTAATGCATGATATAGCCTCTAGGCACTTGTAGGAGTAGTTGCTATCAACTTGTTGAGTTTGGTTCACTTTTATTTTGAGTCACTAAAAATTTCCAAAAATTTTCAGAGAAAGAAAATGATGAAGAGATTGTTGAGAGGCTCCTCGAGCCGAAGCTCGAAGGATAAGCAGAATGAAGAGAATAAAAAGCCCAAGTACAATCTTCCTCGCACTACGGAGGTTTGGCCGTGCGAATGGCCTTGTGATGCATTCTTGAGAGCCACCGGAATTTATGACAACTTTTATTATTTGGCTGAGAATGTAGGTCTCTCCGACTTCCTCCACGACCAGTGTGAACAATATCTCCTACTCACAACTATTTTCGTGCAAAACTTTCATTCCCAAGCTAGAAGGTCACCACCTTCGGTGGATTTTTATTTATATGATGAGTTTAAGGAGATGTCACTATATGATTTTTGTGTGGTTTGCAAGTTGCCCTTTGAGGGCAGCGTCGAGGAACCACATCCTAGTGATGTGGATGAATTTATTAATAGACTTGCTATAGGGGAAATCAGAAAAGTTTCAGATGCAAGAATCACTAACATACATTTTCCTGTCCTATGTTACTTTGCAATATTTGCTAGTAGATGTTTAGTTGGTCGTGGGAACAGTGGGGGCCTCAGTGCTCCTGGCCTTGCTATTTTGCCCCATGTTTTATTTCGTGATACAACTTTTAGTTTAGGCGCTATTGTTGCTAAACGGTTAAGTCTGAACGATACAAAAGGACCCATATTCAGAGGTATCTTTGCTTCACGTCTTGCTAAACATTTTGAGATACCTATTAGGCACTATGAGAAAGAAGAAAATTTGTTGCCCGCTACTTTGCTAGACTATAAGAGTATGGTAGCACATGACTTTATTGTTAAAAATAAGAAGAAGATACTTAAGTATAACTTGATATTTGCTAAAACAAGGTGTGATACTATTATCTTGCATGCACCCTCTTTGTTCAACATACTTTCAGGCACGTACTTCATTCTGCCCGAGGACATTTATGCATACTAGGAGCTGACATGAGTCCCAAAGCCTGAGCCTGAGCCACCACTTGACCCATATCGAGAATCTGTTTATCAGTGGGATCCGGAGGAGCTCGCTAACCGATGGCACCCCGAGGACCCTCCTCCGTACACCAGAGGGGGTCACTTTGATCCATGGGCATAGGCCAACTTAGTGAAGGAAATATGCCCTAGAGGCAATAATAAAGTTATTATTTATTTCCTTATTTCATGATAAATGTTTATTATGTTGGAAATATGCCCTAGAGGCAATAATAAAATGGTTATTATTGTATTTCCTTGTTCATGATAATTGTCTATTATTCACGCTATAATTGTATTGACCGGAAACCGCAATACATGTGTGAATACATAGACCACAACATGTCCCTAGTGAGCCTCTAGTTGACTAGCTCGTTGATCAACAGATGGTCATCGTTTCCTGACCATGGACATTGGATGTCATTGATAACGGGATCACATCATTAGGAGAATGATGTGATGGACAAGACCCAATCCTAAGCCTAGCACAAGATCGTGTAGTTCGTATGCTAAAGCTTTTCTAAATGTCAAATATCTTTTCCTTAGGCCATGAGATTGTGCAACTCCCAGATACCGTAGGAATGCTTTGGGTGTACCAAATGTCACAACGTAACTGGGTGGCTATAAAGGTGCACTACGGGTATCTCCGAAAGTGTCTGTTGGGTTGGCACGAATCGAGACTGGGATTTGTCACTTCGTGTGATGGAGAGGTATCTCTGGGCCCACTCGGTAGGACATCAGCATAATGTGCACAATGTGATCAAGGAGTTGATCACGGGATGATGTGTTATGGAACGAGTAAAGAGACTTGCCGGTAACGAGATTGAACAAGGTATCGGCATACCGACGATCGAATCTCGGGCAAGTACTATACCGGTAGACAAAGGGAATTGTATACGGGATTGATTGAATCCTTGACATCGTGGTTCATCCGATGAGATCATCGTGGAACATGTGGGAGCCAACATGGGTATCTATATCCCGCTGTTGGTTATTGGTCGGAGAGTTGTCTCGGTCATGTCTGCATGGTTCCCGAACCCGTAGGGTCCTTAAGGTTCGATGACGCTAGGGTTATAGGGAAGGTATGTATGCGGTTACTGAATATTGTTCGGAGTCCCGGATGAGATCCTGGATGTCACGAGGAGTCTCGGAATGGTCCGGAGGTGAAGATTGATATATTGGACGAAGGGTTTTGGAGTCCGGAAGTGTTCCGGAGGTACCGGGTGATGACCAGCATGACCGAAAGGTGTTTCGGGAGCCCCGACAAGTGTTTGGGGGGCTTCATGGGCCAAGGGGAGAGGCAAACCAGCCCACTAAGGGGCTGTGCGTCCCCCTCACCTAATCCCACATGACCAGGGGGTTTGGGGCGCCCCATCTAGGGTTCCCACCTCCTGGCTTGGGGGCCAAGTCACCCAAGGGGGAGATCCCATCTGCCCTGGCCGCCGCCCCCCCCCCCCTAGGGGAAACCCTAGGGCGCCTCCCGTTCGCCTTGCCCCTATATATAGTGGAGGTTTTGGGGCTGCCCAACACATGAGTCTCTCTCTCCCAAGGCGCAGCCCTACCTCTCTCACTCCTCGTCTCTCATGGTCCTTGGCGAAGCCCTGCTGGAGTAACGCAATCCTCCACCACCACCACGCCGTCGTGCTGCTGCTGGACGGAGTCTTCCCCAACCTCTCCCTCTCTCCTTGCTGGATCAAGACATGGGAGACGTCACCGGGATGTACGTGTGTTGAACGCGGAGGCGCCGTTATTCGGCGCTTAGATCGGAATCAACCGCGATCTGAATCACTACGAGTACGACTCCTTCATCCGCGTTCTTGCAATGCTTCCGCTTAGTGATCTCCAAGGGTATGTAGATGCACTCCCCTCTCTCTCGTTGCTAGTCTCTCCATAGATAGATCTTGGTGACTCGTAGGAAAATTTTGAATTTCTGCTACGTTCCCCAACAGCGGCATCATGAGCTAGGTCTATTGCGTAGATTCTATGCACGAGTAGAACACAAGTTGTTGTGGGCGTTGATTTTGTTCAATATGCTTACCGTTACTAGTCCTATCTTGTTTCGACGGTATTGTGGGATGAAGCGGCTCGGACCGACCTTACACGTACACTTACGTGAGACAGGTTCCACCGACTGACATGCACTTGTTGCATAAGGTGGCTAGCGGGTGCCAGTCTCTCCCACTTTAGTCGGATCGGATTCGATAAAAAGGGTCCTTATGAAGGGTAAATAGCAATTGGCATATCACGTTATGGCTTTTGCGTAGGTAAGAAACGTTCTTGCTAGAAACCCATAGCAGCCACGTAAAACATGCAAACAACAATTAGAGGACGTCTAACTTGTTTTTGTAGGGTATGCTATGTGATGTGATATGGACAAAAGAATGTGATGAATGATATGTGATGTATGAGATTGATCATGTTCTTGTAATAGGAATCACGACTTGCATGTCGATGAGTATGACAACCGGTAGGAGCCACAGGAGTTGTCTTTATTTATTGTATGACCTGCGTGTCACTGAATAACGCCATGTAATTACTTTACTTCATTGCTAAACCGTTAGCCATAGTAGTAGAAGTAATAGTTGGCGAGACAACTTCATGGAGACACGATGATGGAGATCATGGTGTCATGCCGGTGACGATGATGATCATGGAGCCCCGAAGATGGAGATCAAAAGGCGCAAGATGATAATGGCCATATCATGTCACTTTTTGACTGCATGTGATGTTTATCATGTTTATGCATCTTATTTGCTTAGAACGACGGTAGTAAATAAGATGATCCCTCATAATAATTTCAAGAAAGTGTTCCCCCTAACTGTGCACCATTGCAAAAGTTCATTGTTTTGAAGCACCACGTGATGATCGGGTGTGATAGATTCTAACGTTCACATACAAGGGGTGTAAGCCAGATTTACACACGCGAAACACTTAGGTTGACTTGACGAGCCTAGCATGTACAGACATGGCCTCGGAACACAAGAGACCGAAAGGTCGAACATGAGTCGTATAGTGGATACGATCAACATGAAGATGTTCACCGATGATGACTAGTCCGTTCTCACGTGATGATCAGACACGGCCTAGTTGACTCGGATCATGTATCACTTAGATGACTAGAGGGATGTCTATCTGAGTGGGAGTTCATTAGATGAACTTAATTATCCTGAACATAATCAAAAGGTCTTTGCAAATTATGCCGTAGCTCGCGTTTTAGTTCTACTGTTTTAGATATGTTCCTAGAGAATTTTTTTTGAAAGTTGATAGTAGCAATTATGCGGACTGGGTCCATAAACTGAGGATTGTCCTCATCGCTTCGTAGAAGGCTTATGTCCTTAATGCACCGCTCGGTGTGCTGAACCTTGAACATTGTTTGCAGATGTTGCGAACATCTGACATACACGTTTTGATGACCACATGATAGTTCAGTAATGTTAAACGGTTTAGAATTGAGGCGCTAAAGACGTTTTAGAAACGTCGTGGAACATATGAGATGTTCCAAGGGCTGAAATTGGGATTTCAGGCTCGTGCCCACATCAAGAGGTATAAGACCTCTGACGAGCTTCTTAGCCTACAAACTAAGGGAGAAAACCTCAATCGTTGAGCTTGTACTCAGATTGTCTGGCTACAACAATCACTTGAATCGAGTGGGAGTTAATCTTCCAGATGAGATAGTGATGTTTCTCCAAAGACATTACCACCAAGCTACTAGAGCTTCGTGATGAACTATAACATATCAGGGATAGATATGACGATCCTTGAAATATTCGTGATGTTTGACACCGCAAAAGTAGAAATCAAGAAGGAGCATCAATTGTTGATAGTTAGTGAAACCACTAGTTTAAAGAAGGGCAAGGGCAAGAAGGGGTACTTCATGAAATGGCAAATCAGTTGTTGCTCTAGTGAAGAAACCCAGGGTTGAACCCAAACCCAAGACTAAGTGCTTCTGTAATGAGGGAACGGTCACTAAAGCAGAACTACCCTAGATACTTGGTAGATGAGAAGGCTGGCAAAGTTGACAGAAGTATATTGGATATACATTGTATTAAATGTGTACTTTACTAGTACTCCTAGTAGCAGCAGGGTATTAAGATATCGGTTCGGTTGCTAAGTGTTAGTAAGTCGAAATAAAAGAGCTACGGAATAAACGGAGACTACCTAAAGGTGAGATGACGATGTGTGTTGGAAGTGTTTCCAAGGTTGATGTGATCAAGCATTGCCTGCTCCCTCTACCATCGAGATTGGTGTTAAACCTAAATAATTGTTATTTGGTGTTTGCGTTGAGCATAGACATGATTGGATTATGTCTATCGCAATACGGTTATTCATTTAAGGATAATAATGGTTACTCTATTAATTTGAATAATACCTTCAATGGTCTTGCACCTAAAAGAATGGTTTATTGAATCTCGATCGTAGTGATACACATGTTCATGCCAAAAGATATAAGATAGTAATCATAGTACCACCTGCTTGTGGCACTGCCATTTGAGTCGTATTGATATAAAATGCATGAAGAAGCTCCATGTTGATGGATCTTTGGACTCACTCGTTTTTGAAAAGTTTGAGACATGCAAACCATGTCTATTGGTATATGCGCATGAAGAAACTCCATGCAGATGGATCGTTTGGACTCACTTGATTTTGAATCACTTGAGACATGCAAATCATACCACATGGGCAAGATGACTGAAAAGCCTCGTTTTTCAATAAGATGGAACAAGAGAGCAACTTGTTGGAAGTAATACATTTTGATGTGTGCAATCCAATCAATGCTGAGGTACACAGTGAATATCGTTATGCTCTTACTTCACAGATGATTTGAGTAGATGCTGAGTATATTTACTTGATGAAACACAAGTCTGAACTATTGAAAGGTTCAAGTAATTTGAGAGTGAAGTTGAAGATCTTCGTGACAAGAGGATAAAATATCTATGATATGATCATAGAGATGAATATCTGAGTTACGAGTTTGGCACACAATTAAGACATTGTGGAAATTGTTTCACAACTAACACCGCCTGGAACACCATAGTGTGATGGTGTGTCCGAACATCATAGATGCACCCTATTGGATATGGGGCATACCATGATGTCTCTTATCGAATTACCACTATCTTTTATGGATTAGGCATTAGAGACAACCGCATTCACTTTAATAGGGCACCACGTAATTCCGTTGAGATGACCGTATGTACTATGGTTTAGAGAGACCTAAGTTGTCGTTTCTTAAAAGTTTGGGGCTGCGATGCTTATGTGAAAAAGTTTCATCCTGATAAGCTCGAACCCAAAGCGGATAAATACATCTTCATGGGACACCCAAAACAGTTGGGTATACCTCCTAATTCAGACCCGGAAGCAAAAGAGATTGTTTCTAGAAGCGGGTCCTTTCTCGAGGAAAAGTTTCTCTCGAAAGAATTGAGTGGGAGGATGGTAGAGACTTGATGAGGTTATTGAACCATCACTTCAACCAGTGTGTAGCAGGGCACAGGAAGTTGTTCCTGTGGCACCTACACCAATTGAAGTGGAAGCTGATGATAGTGATCATGAAACTTCGGATCAAGTCACTACCAAACCTCATAGGTCGACAAGGACACGTACTGCTTCGGAGTGGTACGGTAATCATGTCTTGGAGGTCATGTTGCTAGACAACAATGAACCTACGAGCTATGGAGAAGTGATGGTGGGCCCGAATTCCGATGAATGGCTCGAGGCCATAAAATCCGAGAGAGGATCCATGTATGAAAACAAAGTGTAGACTTTGGAAGAACTACTTGATGGTCATAAGGCTGTTGGGTACAGATGGATTTTAAAAGGGAAGATAGACAATGATGGTAAGTGTCACCATTAACAAAGCTCCACTTGTCGCTAAGATGTTTTCTGACAAGTTCAAGGAGTTGACTACGATGAGACTTTCTCACTCGTAGCGATGCTAAGAGTCTGTTAGAATTAGATTAGCAGCTACTGCATTATTTATGAAATCTTGCAGATAGGATGTCAAAATATAGTTTCCTCGACGATTTTCTCGAGGAAAGGTTGTATCTGATACAACCAGAAGGTTTTGACAAGCCTAAAAGATGCTAACAAGTATGCAAAGCTCCAGCAATCCTTCTAAGGACTGGAGTAAGCATCTCGGAGTTGGAATATCCGCTTTGATGAGATGATCAAAGATTTTGGGTTTATACAAAGTTTATGAGAAACTTGTATTTCCAAAGAAGTGAGTGGGAGCACTATAGCATTTCTGGAGAGTATATGTGGTTGACATATTGCTGATCGGAAATGATGTAGAATTTCTGGAAAGCATATAGGGTTATTTGAAAAGTGTTTTTCAATGGAAAACCTGGATTAAGCTACTCGAACATTGAGCATCAAGATCTATAAGGATAGATCAAAACGCTTAATAATACTTTCAAATGAATACATACCGTGACAAGATTTTGAAGGAGTTCAAAATAGATCAGCAAAGAAGGAGTTCTTGGCTGTGTTATATGGTGTGAGTATTGAGTAAGACTCAAGACATGACCACGGCAGAAGATAGAGAAAGGACGAAGGTCGTCCCCTATGCTTCAGACGTAGGCTCTATAGTATGCTATGCTGTGTACCGCACCGGAAGTGTGCCTTACCATGAGTCAGTCAAGGGGTACAAGAGTGATCCAGGAATGGATCACATGACAGCGGTCAAACTTATCCTTAGTAACTAGTGGACTAAGGAATTTTCTCGATTATGGAGGTGGTAAAAGAGTTCATCATAAAGGGTTACGCCGATGCAAACTTTGACACTAATCCGGATTATTCTGAGTAGAAAACCGGATTCGTATAGTAGAACAATTATTTGGAATAGTTCCAAATAGACCATGGTAGCTGCATCTAGGAGATGACATAGAGATTTGCAAAGCACACATGGATCTGAAAGGTTCAGATCCGTTGACTGATAACCTCTCTCACAAGCGAGATATGATCAAACCCCATGGGTGTCGATTCATTACAATCACATAGTGATGTGAACAAGATTATTGACTCTAGTGCAAGTGGGAGACTGTTGGAAATATGCCCTAGAGGCAATAATAAATTGGTTATTATTGTATTTCCTTGTTCACAATAATTGTCTATTATTCATGCTATAATTGTATTGACTGGAAACCGCAATACATGTGTGAATACATAGACCACAACATGTCCCTAGTGAGCCTCTAGTTGACTAGCTCGTTGATCAACAGATGGTCATGGTTTCCTGACCATGGACATTGGATGTCATTGATAACGGGATCACATCATTAGGAGAATGATGTGATGGACAAGACCCAATCCTAAGCCTAGCACAAGATCGTGTAGTTCGTATGCTAAAGCTTTTCTAAAATGTCAAGTATCTTTTCCTTAGACCATGAGATTGTGCAACTCCCGGATACCGTAGGAATGCTTTGGGTGTACCAAACGCCACAACGTAACTGGGTGGCTATAAAGGTGCACTACGGGTATCTTCGAAAGTGTCTGTTGGGTTGGCACGAATCGAGACAGGGATTTGTCACTCCGTGTGACGAAGAGGTATCTCTGGGCCCACTCAGTAGGACATCACCATAATGTGCAAAATGTGATAAAGGAGTTGATCACGGGATGATGTGTTACGAAATGAGTAAAGAGACTTGCCGGTAACGAGATTGAACAAGGTATCGGCATACCGACGATCGAATCTCGGGCAAGTACTATATCGGTAGACAAAGGGAATTGTATACGGGATTGATTGAATCCTTGACATCGTGGTTCATCCGATCAGATCATCGTGGAACATGTGGGAGCCAACATGGGTATCTAGATCCCGCTGTTGGTTATTGGCCGGAGAGTTGTCTCGGTCATGTCTGCATGGTTCCCGAACCCGTATGGTCTACACACTTAAATTTCGATGATGCTAGGGTTATAGGGAAGGTATGTACGCGGTTACCGAATGTTGTTCGGAGTCCTGGATGAGATCCCGGACGTCATGAGGAGTTCCGGAATGGTCCGGAGGTGAATATTGATATATTGGACGAAGGGTTTTGGAGTCCAGAAGAGTTCCGAAGGTACCGGGTGATGACCAGCATGACCGAAAGGTGATTTGGGAGCCCCGGCAAGTGTTTGGGGGGCTTCATGGGCCAAGGGGAGGGGGCAAACCAGCCCACTAAGGGGCTGTGCGCCCCCCTCACCTAATCCCACGCGACCAGGGGGTTTGGGGCGCCCCATCTAGGGTTCCCACCTCCTGGCTTGGGGGCCAAGTCAACCAAGGGGGAGATCCCATCTGCCCTGGTCGCCGCCCCCCTAGGGGAAACCCTAGGGCGCCTCCCCTTCCCCTTGCCCCTATATATAGTGGAGGTTTTGGGGCTGCCCAACACATGAGTCTCTCTCCCCCAAGGCGCAGCCCTACCTCTCTCCTTCCTCGTCTCTCGTAGTGCTGGGCGAAGCCCTGCTGGAGTACAGCGCTCCTCCATCACCACCACACCGTCGTGCTGCTGCTGGACAGAGTCTTCCCCAATCTCTGCCTCTCTCCTTGCTGGATCAAGACATGGGAGACGTCATCGGGCTGTACGTGTGTTGAACGCGGAGGCGCCGTTTTTTGGCGCTTAGATCGGAATCAACCGCGATCTGAATCGCTACGAGTACGACTCTTTCATCCGCGTTCTTGCAATGCTTCCACTTAGCGATCTACAAGGGTATGTAGATGCACTCCCCTCTCTCTCGTTGCCAGTCTCCCCATAGATAGATCTTGGTGACTCGTAGGAAAATTTTGAATTTCTGCTACGTTCCCCAACATAATATTCATGCTAGAATTGTATTAACCGGAAACATAATACATGTGTGAATACATAGAAAAACAGAGTGTCACTAGTATGCCTCTACTTGACTAGCTCGTGAATCCAAGATGGTTAAGTTTCCTAACCATAGATATGAGTTGTCATTTGATTAACGGGATCACATCATTAGGAGAATGATGTGATTGACTTGACCCATTCCGTTAGCTTAGCACTTGATCGTTTAGTATGTTACTATTGCTTTCTTCATGACTCATACATGTCCCTACGACTATGAGATTATGCAACTCCCGTTTACTGGAGGAACACTTTGTGTGCTACCAAACGTCACAACGTAACTGGGTGATTATAAAGGTGCTCTACAGGTGTCTCCAAAGGTACTTGTTGGGTTGGCGTATTTTGAGATTAGGATTTGTCACTCCGATTGTCGGAGAGGTATCTCTGGGCCCTCTCGGTAATGCACATCACTATAAGCCTTGCAAGCAATGTAGCTAATGAGTTAGTTATGGAATGACGCATTACGTAACGAGTAAAGAGACTTGCCGGTAACGAGATTGAACTAGGTATTGGATACCGACGATCGAATCTCGGGCAAGTAACATACCGATGACAAAGGGAACAACGTATGTTGTTATGCGGTTTGACCGATAAAGATCTTCGTTGAGTATGTAGGAGCCAATATGAGCATCTAGGTTCCCCTATTGGTTACTGACCGAAACATGTCTCAGTCATGTCTACATAGTTCTCGAACCTGTAGGGTCCGCACGCTTAAGGTTTCGTTGACAGTTTTATTATGAGTTTATGAGTTTTGATGTACCGAAGGTTGTTTGGAGTCCTGGATGTGATCACGGACATGACGAGGAGTTTCGAAATGGTAGAGACATGAAGATTGATATATTGGAAGCCTATATTTGGATATCGGAAGTGTTCCGGGTGAAATCAGGATTTTACCGGAGTACCGGGAGGTTACCGAAACCCCCGGGGGCTTAATGGGCCATAGTGGGCCTTAGTGGAGAAGAGGAGAGGAGGCCAGGGCAGGGCCGCGCACCCCTCCCCCCTAGTCCGAATAGGACAAGGAGAGGGGGCGGCGCCCCCCTTTCCTTCCTCTCTCTCTCCCTCCTCTTTCCCCCCTTCTCCTAATCCAACAAGGAAGAAGGGAGTCCTACTCCCGGTGGGAGTAGGACTCCCCTTGGGGCGCCTCCTCCCTGGCCGGCCGCCCCCTCCCCCTTGCTCCTTTATATACGGGGGCAGGGGGGCACCTCTAGACACAACAATTGATCCTTGGATCTCTTAGCCATGTGCGGTGCCCCCCTCCACCATAGTCCTCCTCGATAATATTGTAGCGGTGCTTAGGTGAAGCCCTGCGACAGTAGAACATCAAGATCATCACCACGCTGTCGTGCTGACAGAACTCTCCCTCGACACTCGACTGGATCGGAGTTTGTGGGACTTCATCAAGCTGAACATGTGCTAGAACTCGGAGGTGCCGTATTTTCGGTGCTTGATCGGTCGGGCCGTGAAGACGTACGACTACATCAACCGCGTTGTTCTAACGCTTCCGCTTTTGGTCTACGAGGGTACGTATATGACACTCTTCCCTCTCGTTGCTATGCATCACCATGATCTTGCGTGTGCGTAGGATTTTTTTTGAAATTACTACATTCCCCAACGGTGGCATCCGAGCCTAGGTTTTATGCATTGACGTTATATGCACGAGTAGAACACAAGTGAGTTGTGGGCGATACAAGTCATACTGCTTACCAGCATGTCATACTTTGGTTCGGCGGTATTGTTGGATGAAGCGGCCCGGACCGACATTACGCGTACGCTTACGCGAGACTGGTTCTACCGACGTGCTTTGCACACAGGTGGCTGGCGGGTGTCAGTTTTTCCAACTTTAGTTGAACTGAGTGTGGCTACGCCCGGTCCTTGAGAAGGTTAAAACAACACTAACTTTACGAACTATCGTTGTGGTTTTGATGCGTAGGTAAGAACGGTTCTTGCTCAGCCCGTAGCAGCCACGTAAAACTTGCAACAACAAAGTAGAGGACGTCTAACTTGTTTTTGCAGGGCATGTTGTGATGTGATATGGTCAAGACGTGATGCTATATTTTATTGTATGAGATGATCATGTTTTGTAACCGAGTTATCGGCAACTGGCAGGAACCATATGGTTGTCGCTTTATTGTATGCAATGCAATCGCCCTGTAATTGCTTTACTTTATCACTAAGCGGTAGAGATAGTCGTAGAAGCAATAGTTGGTGAAACGACAACGATGCTACGATGGAGATCAACGTGTCTCACCGGTGACGATGGTGATCATGACGGTGCTTCGGAGATGGAGATCACAAGCACAAGATGATGATGGCCATATCATATCACTTATATTGATTGCATGTGAGTTTATCCTTTATGCATCTTATCTTGCTTTGATTTAAGGTAGCATTATAAGATGATCTCTCACTAAATTTCAAGATAAAAGTGTTCTCCCTGAGTATGCACTGTTGCCAAAGTTCGTCGTGCCTAGACACCACGTGTTGATCGGGTGTGATAAGCTCTACGTCCATCTACAACGGGTGCAAGCCAGTTTTGCACACGCAGAATACTCAGGTTAAACTTGACGAGCCTAGCATATGCAGATATGGCCTCGGAACACTGAGACCGAAAGGTCGAGCGTGAATCATATAGTAGATATGATCAACATAGTGATGTTCACCATTGAAAACTACTCCATTTCACGTGATGATCGGTTATGGTTTAGTTGATTTGGATCACGTGATCACTTAGATGATAAGAGGGATGTCTATCTAAGTGGGAGTTCTTAAGTAATATGATTAATTGATTTATCATGAACTTAGTCCTGGTAGTATTTTGCAAATTATGTTGTAGATCAATAGCTCGCGTTGTTGCTTCCCTATGTTTTTATATGTGTTCCTAGAGAAAACTAAGTTGAAAGATATTAGTAGCAATGATGCGGACTTGGTCCGTGATCTGAGGTTTATCCTCATTGCTACACAGAAGAATTATGTCCTTGATGCACCGCTAGGTGACAGACCTATTGCAGGAGAAGATGCAGACATTATGAATGTTTGGCTAGCTCAATGTGATGACTACTTGATAGTTTAGTGCACCATGCTTAACGGCTTAGAATCGGGGCTTCAAAGATGTTTTGAACGTCATGGACCATATGAAATGTTCCAGGAGTTGAAGTTAATATTACAAGCAAATACCCGAGTTGAGAGATATGAAGTCTCCAACAAGTTCTATAGCTAAAAGATGGAGGAGAATTGCTCAACTAGTGAGCAAGTGCATAGATTGTCTAAGTACTACAATCGCTTGAATCAAGTGGGAGTTAATCTTCCAGATAAGATAGTGATTGGCAGAGTTCTCTAGTCACCATCACCAAGTTACTGGAACTTCTTGATGAACTATAATGCAAGGGATGACGAAAATGATTCCCGAGCTCTTTGTGATGCTGAAATTGACGAAGGTAGAAATCAAGAAAGAGCATCAAGTGTTGATGATTGACAAGACCACTAGTTTCAAGAAAAGGGCAAACGGAAAGAAAGGGAAACTTCAAGTAGAATGGCAAGCAAGTTGTCACTCTCGTGAAGAAGCCCAAAGCTGAATCAAATCCTGAAACTGAGTGCTTCTACTGCAAAGGAAATGTTCACTGGAAGCGGAAATGCCTTGAATATTTGGTGGATAAGAATATGGCAAAGTGAACAAGGGTATATTTGATATACAAGTTATTGATATGTACCTTACTAGTGTTTATAGTAGCCCCTGAGTATTTCCTGACTGTTCGGTTGCTAAAGATTAGTAACTCGAAACAGGAGTTACAGAATAAACAGAAACTAGTTGAGGGTGAAGTGACGATGTGTGTTGGAAGTGGTTCCAAGATTGATATGATCATCATCGTACACTCCCTATACTTTCGAGATTAGTGTAGAACCTAAATAAATATTATTTGGTGTTTGTGTTGAGCATAAATATGATTAGATCATGTTTGTTGCAATACAATTATTTATCTAAGACGGAGAATAAATTGTTATTCTGTTTACATGAATAAAACCTTCTATGGTCATACACCCAATGTAGATGGTTTATTGAATCTCGATCGTAGTGATACACATATTCATCATATTGATGCCAAAAGATGCAAAGTTAATAATGATAGTGCATCTTATTTGCGGCACTGCCATTTGGGTCATATCGGTGTAAAGCGCATGAAGAAACTCCATAAAGATGGATTTTTGGAATCACTTGGTAATGAATCATTTGATGCTTGCGAACCGTGCCTTATGGGCAAGATGACTAAAACTCCGTTCTCCGGAACAATGGAACGATCTAGTGACTTATTGGAAATAATACATACTGATGTATGTGGTCCAATGAGTATTGATGCTCGTGGCGGGTATCGTTATTTTCTGACCTTCATAAGATGATTTGAGCAGATATGAGTATATCTACTTAATGAAACACAAGTCTGAAACATTTGAAAAGTTCAAAGAATTTCAGAGTGAAGTGGAGAATCATCGTAACAAGAAAATAAAGTTTCTACGATCTGATCGTGGAGGAGAGTATTTGAGTTACGAGTTTGTCCTTCATATCAAACAATGTGGAATAGTTTCACGGTTCACACCACTTAGAACACCACAACGTTATGGTGTGTCCGAACGTCGTACCACAATTTATTGGATATTGTGCGACCTATGATGTCTCTTATCGGTTTACCACTATCATTTTGGGGTTATGCATTAGAGACAGTTGCATTCACTTTAAATAGGGCACCATCGAAATCCGTTGAGACGACGACTTATGAACTGTGGTTTGGCAAGAAACCAAAGTTGTCATTTCTTAAAGTTTGGGGCTGCGATGCTTATGTGAAAAAGTTTCAACCTAA
The DNA here is from genome assembly GCF_002162155.2 of Triticum dicoccoides. Lineage (NCBI taxonomy): Eukaryota > Viridiplantae > Streptophyta > Magnoliopsida > Poales > Poaceae > Triticum > Triticum dicoccoides. Next base: position 649,031,829 of record NC_041391.1, on the reverse strand, counting down.
TAAGCTCGAACCCAAATCGGAGAAGTGCGTCTTCATAGAATACCCAAAGGAAACTGTTGGGTACACCTTCTATCACAGATCCGAAGGCAAAATCTCTGTTGCTAAGAATGGATCCTTTCTAGAGAAGGAGTTTCTCTCGAAAGAAGTGAGTGGGAGGAAAGTAGAACTTGATGAGGTAACTGTACCTGCTCCTTATTGGAAAGTAGTTCATCACAGAAATCAGTTCATGTGATTCCTACACCAATTAGTGAGGAAGCTAATGATGATGATCATGAAGCTTCAGATCCAGTTACTACCGAACCTCGTAGGTCTTCCAGAATAAGATCCACATCAGAGTGGTACGATAATCCTGTTCTGGAAGTCATGTTACTAGACCATGATGAACCTACAAAGTATGAGGAAGCGATGATGAGCCCAAATTCCGCGAAATGGCTTGAGACCATGAAATCTGAGATGGGATCCATGTATTAGAACAAAGTGTGGACTTTGGTGGAGTTGCCCGATGATCGGCAAGCCATATTGTATAAATGGATCTTCAAGAGGAAGACAGACGCTGATAGTAGTGTTACTATCTACAAAGCTCGACTTGTCACAAAAGGGTTTTTCGACAAGTTCAAGGTGTTGAATACAATGAGATTTTCTCACTCGTATCGATGCTTAAGTATGTCCGAATCATGTTAGAAAATTGCCACATTTTATGAAATCTGGCAAATGGATGTCAAAACTACATTCCTTAATGGATTTCTTGAAGAAGAGTTGTATATGATGCAACCAGAAGGTTTTTTCGATCCGAAAGGTGCTAACAAAATGTGCAAGCTCCAGCGATCCTTGAATGGAGTGGTGTAAGCATCTCGGAGTTGGAATATACGCTTTGATGAGTTGATCAAAGCATATGGTTTTATACAGACTTTTGGAAAGGCCTGTATTTACAAGAAAGTGAGTGGGAGCACTGCAGCCTTTCTGAAAGTATATGTGAATGACATATTGTTGATTGGAAATGATGTAGAATTTTCTGGAAAGCATAAAGGAGTGTTTGAAAGGAGTTTTTCAAAGAAAGACCTCGGTGAAGCTGCTTACACATTGAGCATCAAGATCTATAGAGATAGATCAAGACGCTTGATTAGATTTTTTCAATGAGTACATACCTTGACAAGATTTTGAAGTAGTTCAAAATGGAACAGTCAAAGAAAGAGCTCTTGGCTGTGTTGCAAGGTGTGAAGTTGAGTAAGACTCAAAACCCGACCATGGCAGAAAATAGAAAGAGAATGAAAAGTCATTCCCTATGCATCAGTCATAGGTTCTATAAAGTATGCTATGTTGTGTACCAGACCTATTGTATACCTTGCTCTGAGTTTGGCAAATGAATACAATTTTGATCTAAGAGTAGATCACTGGACAGCGGTCAAGAATATCCTTAGTGAGGACTAAGGAGATGTTTCTCGATTATGGAGGTGATAAAAAGAGTTCATCGTAAAGAGTTACATCGATGCAAGCTTTTACACCGATCCAGATGACTCTAAGTCTCAATCTGGATACATATTGAAAGTGGGAGAAATTAGCTAGAGTAGCTCCATGCAGAGCATTGTAGACATAGAATATTTGCAAAATACATATGGCTCTGAATGTGACGGACTCGTTGACTAAACTTCTCTCACGAGCAAAACATGATCATACCTTAGTACTCTTTGGGTGTTAATCGCATAGCGATGTGAACTAGATTATTGACTCTAGTAAACCCTTCGGGTGTTGGCCACATGACGATGTGAACTATGGGTGTTAATCACATACAGATGTGAATATTGATGTTGAATCACATGATGATGTGAACTAGATTATTGACTCTAGTGCAAGTGGGAGACTGGAGGAAATATGCCCTAGAGGCAATAATAAAGTTATTATTCATTTCCTTATTTCATGATAAATGTTTATTATTCATGCTAGAATTGTATTAACCGGAAACATAATACATGTGTGAATACATAGACAAACAGAGTGTCACTAGTATGCCTCTACTTGAATAGCTCGTGAATCAAAGATGGTTAAGTTTCCTAACCATAGACATGAGTTGTCATTTGATTAACGAGATCACATCATTAGGAGAATGATGTGATTGACTTGACCCATTCTGTTAGCTTAGCACTTGATCGTTTAGTATGTTGCTATTTCTTTCATCATGACTTATACATGTTCCTATGACTATGAGATTATGCAACTCCCGTTTACCGGAGGAACACTTTGTGTGCTACCAAACGTCACAACGTAACTGGGTGATTATAAAGGTGCTCTATAGGTGTCTCTAAAGGTACTTGTTGGGTTGGCGTATTTCGAGATTAGGATTTGTCACTCCGATTGTCGGAGAAGTATCTCTGGGCCCTCTCGGTAATGCACATCACTATGAGCCTTGCAAGCAATGTAGCTAATGAGTTAGTTACGGAATGATGCATTATGTAACGAGTAAAGAGACTTGCCGGTAATGAGATTGAACTAGGTATTGGATACCAACAATCGAATCTCGGGCAAGTAACATACCGATGACAAAGGGAACAACGTATGTTGTTATGCGGTTTGACCGATAAAGATCTTCGTAGAACATGTAGGATCCAATATGAGCATCTAGGTTCCTCTATTGGTTATTGACCGGAAACGTGTCTCGATCATGTCTACATAGTTCCCGAACCCGTAGGGCCCGCACGCTTAAGGTTTCGTTGACAGTTTTATTATGAGTTTATGAGTTTTGATGTACCGAAGGTTGTTTGGAGTCCTGGATGTGATCACGGACATGACGAGGAGTCTCAAAATGGTCGAGGCATGAAGATTGATATATTGGAAGCCTATATCTGGATACTGGAAGTGTTCCGGGTGAAATCAGGATTTTACTAGAGTATCGGGAGGTCACCGGAACCCCCCGGGGGCTTAATGGGCCATAGTGGGCCTTAGTGGAGAAGAGGAGAGGAGGCCAGGGCAGGGCCGCGCGCCCCTCCCCCCTATTCCGAATAGGACAAGGAGAGGGGGCGACTCCCCCCCCTTTCCTTCCTCTCTCTCCCTCCTCTTTCCCCCCCTTCTCCTAATCCAACAAGGAAGGAGGGAGTCCTACTCCCGGTGGGAGTAGGACTCCCCTTGGCACGCCTCCTCCCTGGCCGGCCGCCCCCTCCCCCTTGCTCCTTTATATACGGGGGCAGGGGGGCACCTCTAGACACAACAATTGATCCTTGGATCTCTTAGCCGTGTGAGGTGCCCCCCTCCACAATAGTCCTCCTTGATAATATTGTAGCGGTGCTTAGGCGAAGCCCTGCGACGGTAGAACATCAAGATCGTCACCATGCCGGCGTGCTGACGGAACTCTCCCTCGACACTTGGCTGGATCGGAGTTCGAGGGACGTCATCGAGCTGAACGTGTGATAGAACTCAGAAGTGTCGTAGTTTCGGTGCTTGATCGGTCGGGCCGTGAAGACGTACGACTACATCAACCGCGTTGTTCTAATGCTTCCGCTTTCGGTCTACGAGGGTACGTAGACGACACTCTCCCCTCTCGTTGCTATGCATCACCATGATCTTGTGTGTGCGTAGGATTTTTTTTTTGAAATTACTACGTTCCCCAACACTAGGCCAAAAGCCTAAGCTTGGGGGAGTACGTATTTCACACTGACATTACATTCATGTTCACACATTCATTCTAATTGTCGGTGTTCATTCTTTTTCATTGTACTATCCATGCTAGTTTATTTTCTTTTCTTGCTTTCTTCTTGTGTGTTTGAAAACCCAAAAAAAATAGTTATAGCCTTAGCTAGTTTACTTTCCATGCTTGTAGTAGTAATATTAAAAGAAAACCCAAAAAGATTTCCCGTTTTTTTTTTATTGTTGGGAGCTTTCCTGTGTAAATAGTTTTAGTTTTATTTGAAGTTCCTTCTTTTCTTTGGGGGTCGAGAGGAGAAGACCACGGTGAAAATGATGAGTGGCTCTCATATGCATTATTGTTGATCTAACCAAGAGCCCGTATTACCTTGTCTTCTCCTTTGTATTAAATGATTGCAGATTCTAGCTTAATCCAATGCACGTGCACTATTATTATTATCCACACCGTTCGGTCGTGCAAGTGAAAGGCAATAATGACGATATATGATGAAATGATTGAGATGGGAGAAGCTGGTATGAACTTGACCTATCTTGTTTTTGTAAATATGATTAGTTCATCGTTCTTGGTTCAGCCTATTATGAATGAAACATGTTTGCAATGACAATTGGAGATTATAGTTGCTCATGCCATGCTTAATTAGCTAGGAGTTTATAATGGTTTACCTTGCGTGCCAACATGCTAAATGGTTGTGGTATCCTCCTTTGAATTATTCGAGTGGCTTGACTTGGCACATGTTCACGCATGTAGTTGAAACAAAATCAACATAGCCTCCACGATATTTATGTTCATGGTGATTTATATACTACTCATGCTTGCACTCCTTGTTGGTTAACCTTACTGCGTGTTCATGACTATTGTCGCTCTCTAGTCGGTTGCTTCCCAGTCTCTTTCTAACCTTCACTTGTACTAAGCGGGAATACTGCTTGTGCATCCTCTTCCATAAACCCCAAAGTTATTCAATATGAGTCCACCATACCTTCCTATATGCGGTATTTACCTCCCGTTCCAAGTAAATTTGCATGTGCCAAACTCTAAACCTTCAAATGAAATTCTGTTTTGTATGCGCAAATAGCTCATGTATCAACTAGGTCGTCTATATCTTCCATGCTAGGTGGGTTATTCTCACGATGAGTGGACTCCGCTCATCATTCATGAAAAATTGGCTGGTAATCGGGATGCCCAGTCCCATGCTCAAATCAAATCAAAATAATTGCAAATAAAACTCCCTCAGGATTGTTGTTAATTGGACGGTACCCGTTGTTTCGGACCAGCCGTGGAATGTGCTTGTTGGTGGTGGGGGAGTATAAACTTTACCATTCTGTTTGGGAACCGCCTATAATGTATGTAGCATGGAAGATATCGAAATCTCTTGGTTGTTATGTGGACAACGAAAGTATGCCGCTCAAAATATTATTTATCTCTATTTCAAAACTCGAGCTCTAGCACCTCTGCAAATCCCTGCTTCCCTCTGCGAAGGGCCTATCTATTTACTTTTATGTTGAGTCATCATCCTGTTATTAAAAAGCACCAGTTGGAGAGCATCGTTGTCATTTGCATACATTGCTATTAATTTACATTGAGTATGATTGTGTCTGGATCTCTTTTGCCATGAATTACAATGTCTAGTCAATCCTTGATCTTCAGGGGTGCTTTGCATTTATTTTTTGCGGTCTCAGAAAGGGCTAGCGAGATACCATCTTGTTATATCATATATGATAGTTTTGAGAAAGTGTTGCCATCCGAGATTTATTATTATTGTTTGCTAGTTGATTATGCCATTGATATGAGTAAATGTGAGACCTAACTGTAATAGTGAATATGGTTAGTTCATAATATTTGCTGAAAACTTGAATGATGGCTTTACATATTTGTAACAAGATCAAACAGAGTTTGTAAAAATTTTCTATATCACTTTCAGTTTGTCAACTAAATAACTTGAGGATAAGCAAAGGTTTAAGCTTGGGGGAGTTGACACGTCTCCAATGTATCTACTTTTCCAAACACTTTTGCCCTTGTTTTGGACTCTAACTTGCATGATTTGAATGCAACTAACCCGGACTGACGCTGTTTTCGGCAGAATTGCCATGGTGTTATTTTTGTGCAGAAATAAAAGTTCTCGGAATGACCTGAAACTCCAAGGAGTCACGTTTTGGAATTAATAAAAAAGACTGGCGAAAGAATCAAAAGAGGGGGACCCACACCCTGTCCACGAGGGTGCAGGGCGCGCCCCCTGCCTCGTGGGTCCCCTGGACCTCCACTGACCTCAACTCCAACTCTATATATTCACATTCGGGGAGAAAAAACAGAGAGAAGGATTCATCGGGTTTTACGATATGGAGCCGCCGCCAAGCCCTAATCTTCCTCAGCAGGGCTGATCTGGAGTCCGTTCGGGGCTCCGGAGAGGGGAATCCATCGCCATCGTCATCATCAACCATCCTCCATCACCAATTTCATGATGCTCACCGTCGTGCATGAGTAATCCCATCGTAGGCTTGCTGTACGGTGATGGGTTGGTTGGATGAGATTTACCATGTAATCGAGTTTGTTTTGTTAGGGTTTGATCCCTAGTATCCATTATGTTCTAAGATTGATGTTGTTATGACTTTGCCATGCTTAATGATTGTAAATAGGGCCCGAGTGCCATGATTTGAGATCTGAACCTATTATGTTTTCATGAATTTATGAGTGTTCTTGATCCTATCTTGCAAGTTATAGTCACCTACTACGTGTTATGATCCGGCAAACCCCAGAGTGACAATGGTCGGGACACTTCCCGGTGATGACCGTAGTTTGAGGAGTTCTTGTATTCACTAAGTGCTAATGCTTTGGTTTGGTACTCTATTAAAAGGAGGCCTTAATATCCCTTAGTTTCCATTAGGACCCCACTGCCATGGGAGGGTAGGACAAAAGATGTCATGCAAGTTCTTTTCCATAAGCACGTATGACTATATTCGGAATACATGCCTACATTACATTGATGAACTGGAGCTAGTTCTGTGTCACTGTATGTTATAACTGTTGCATGATGAATTACATCCGACATAATTATCCATCATTGATCCATTGCCTATGAGCTTTTCACATATTGATCTTTGCTTAGTTACTTCTCCGTTGCCACTGTTATGATTGCTAAAAAACCGCTACTATTACTTTTGCCACCGTTACCGTTACTTCCATACTACTTTGCTACTAAACACTTTGCTGCAGATATTAAGTTTTCCAAGTGTGGTTGAATTGACAACTTAGCTACTAATACTTGAGAATATTATTTGGCTCCCCTTGTGTCGAATCAATAAATTTGGGTTGAATGCTCTACCCTCGAAAACTGTTGTGATCCCCTATACTTGTGGGTTATCAACATCATCTTTGGAATCAAGGTGATCAGAGAACCATTGATATTCTCCAAAGATAACCTTCCATCATAAAAGTCATAGATTAATTTCTAAAATTCCCCCTCAATGATAGGCCAACACTTCTTGACAAAGATGCCATTAAAACCATCAAGCCCAGGAGCTCTATCTGTCGGCAGTTCCTTCATAACAGTGTTTATTTCCTCTGTAGAGAAAGGTTCAGACAAGCACTGCAATCTAGGAACTGGGTGGATGAGGTTCTGCAAATGAAAGCCCATATTTACCTCTTGAACTAGAACATAAAGCTTATTGGGCAATCAAAGAGCTCAACTATGATTTCAAACTTGCTGGTGAGAAGAGGTTATTTGACATAAGCTCGCTTGATGAATGGAGAACCCAAGCTATGGGAATGCACAGTTGTTTAAATAAAAAGTAAAACATGGCATGACAAAAGGATACAAAAGCGTGAGTTTAATGTAGGTGATCATGTTTTTCTATACAACTCTCGTTTAATATTTTTTGCAGGAAAGCTTCTCTCTAAATGGGAAGGTCCTTACATTATCGAGGAAGTCTATCATTCCAGTGCCATCAAAGTCAACAACGTGAAGGCACAAATACAAAGGTGGTAAACAGTCAAAGAATTAAACATTATTCTCAGGTACTCCCATAAATGTTGAGACCAATATAATTAATACCATAACACTGAAGGAGTACATAAGGGATGCTTTCCAGAAGGTTTTAGACTCCAAAAAGGAATAGGTATGTGGTACGGTAAGTAAACCGACTCCAAAACTGTTCTAATAAAAAAATCTCTGTTTTATAATATTTAGAAAAATAGAAAAATTAATAGCAGTCCGAAGAGTGCACGAGGAGACCACAAGGGTGGAGAACGCGCCCCCCTGCCTTGTGGCCAACTCGTGTGCCCTCCGGACTCCATTTTCTTGCACAATACTTCTTTTGGTCGGTAAAAATTCATTATATAATCTCCTGAAGGTTTGAACCACCGTACCACAACAAAATCCCCTATTTTCGTTTTGAGTTGTTTTTGTAGCAGATTTGGAGCAAGATGTCTTCGCAAGAGTCGGTCGGGGAGAGTCGCATCTCTCATCCGACACCGGGGCCAAGAGAAAACAGCAAAGCTGACCACTTCAGGCCATCAATGGAGGAGGATATGGAGGCCAACTTGAGAAGAGTGGATGCCATGGAGGAGGATCAAGAAGTTACCTCTGGTCTTCAAACTGGATTCATGCTGGAGGAACTTCAGAGCTCAGCAATTCCAAATTCGGCCATTCCTCCCAATGCTAGATTTCTCTCTTATGAAAATATGAAAAAGTGTGTTGCTTTTCCCCCGCAGCTATGAAACATCCATGGGTGATTGGAGCTCTAGTCATCACGGGTAAACTTTGCAGGAAATAATGGATCTTAAGCAGAAAAATACTAAGCTCGGGGAGGAGAATCGCATCCTAAGGGTCATCATCGCCAAGGATATCACATCGCCACCTCCGAAGAAAGAGACATAAATACATGGGTATAGGCACTCCCCTTGGCAACTGCCAAGATTGGGGGAGGTGCCCTGGTATTGTATCACCATCACACCTTTACTTTTATCCTTTTTCTTAGTTCGATCCTTTTGATTATATCTTGATCTAGTAGAATAAAGTTTTTAGTATGATCTAGCTTTGAGTTTTGTTTCAAGATCTATCTATGTAATCGAACCCTTGAGTTATATAATAAAGATTATTTTTGATTTAGGGCTTTGCTTCTTGCTATGATCTTGAGGGAATAAAAGAAGAAAACGAATAAAAAGAAATAAAAAGATCATATATTGATCTTATGGAGAGTAATGACTTCACATATAAAGAGTGTGATGAATAAAATTTGTTGAGAGTTGACAAACATAGTTTTTGTATTGTTGCAACTAATAGGAAGTAATAAAGAAAGAGAGGTTTTTACATATAAATATACTATCTTGGACGTCTTTTGTAATAGTGAGCACTCATTAAAATATGACATGTCTAAAGGTTGATGTTGGACAAGGAAGACAACATAATGAATTATGTTTTCTTATATCCGAATAGAAGTTATATTGTCATGGATCCTCCAACATGTTGGGCTTGCTTTTCCCTCTTATGCTAGCCAAATCCTTTGCACCGAGTAGAGATACTACTTGTGCTTCCGAACATCCCTTAAACAAGTTTCACCATGAGAGTCCACCATACCTACCTAAGCATTGAGTAAGATCCTTCAAGTATGTTGTCATCGGTGCAAGCAATAAAAATTTCTCTCTAAATATGTATGATCTATTAGTGTGAAGAAAATAAGCTTTATATGAACTTGTGATATGGAACAAATAAAAGCGACATACTGCATAATAAAGTTCTTTATCACAAGCCGCAATATAAAGTGATGTTCTTTTGCATTAAGATTTTGTGCATCCAACCACAAAAGCGCATGACAACCTTTGCTTCCCTCTGCGAAGGGCCTATCTTTTACTTTTATCTTCTACCCTCATACAAGAGTCATGGTGATCTTCACCTTTTCTTTTTACAATTTTCCTTTTGGCAAGTACTATGTGTTGGAGAGGGATCCATATATATATCCACTCGGATGTAGGTTATCATAAAGTATTATTGTTGACATTACCCTTGAGGTAAAAGGTTGGGAGGCAAAAATATAAGCCCCTATCTTTCTCTATGTCCGACTAAAGCTTTGAACCCATAAGTATCGTGTGAGTGTTAGCCGTTTTAAAAGACTAAATTATAGTTGAGTATGTGGACTTGCTGAAAAGCTCTTAAATTGACTCTTTGTGATGTTATGATAAATTGGGATTGCTTCAATGACTGATATCATAGTTTGTTAGGTTTCAATGAAGTTTTTGGTTCATACTTTACCTTGTGAATGAATTGTTACTTTAGCATAAGAAATTATATGACAATATATGTTGCTATTCTAAAGATGATCATGATGCCCTCATGTCCGTATTTTATTTTATCAACACCTCTATCTCTAAACATGTGGAAATATTCTTCAATTTCGGCTTTCACTTGAGGACAAGCGAGGTATAAGCTTGGGGGAGTTGATACGTCCATTTTGCATCATGCTTTTATATCGATATTTATTGCATTATGATCTATTGTTACACATTACATCACAATACCTATGCATTTTCTCTCTTATTTTACAAGGTTTGCAAGAAGAGGGAGAATGTCGGCAGCTGGAATTCTAGGCTGGAAAAGGAGCAAATGTTAGGGGCCTATTCTGCACAACTCCAAAAGTTCTGAAACTTCACGGAGAGTCATTTTGGAATTAATAAAAAATATTGGACGAAGAAAGCACCAGAGGGGCCCACCAGCCATCCACAAGGGTGGGGGCGCGCCCCTGCCTTGTGGGCCCCTGGCAGGCCCCCGGTGCTAATCTTCTGCTATATGGTGTGTTTTGACCTGGAAACATCAGAAGGAAGCTTTCGGGAGGAAGCGCCGCCGTCTGGAGGCGGAACTTGCGCAGAACCAATCTAGGGCTCCGATAGAGTTGTTCTGTCGGGGAAACTTCCCCTCCCGGAGGGTGAAATCACCGCCATTGTCATCACCAACAATCCTCTCATGGAGAGGGGGGTCAATATCCATCAACATCTTCACCAGCACCATCTCCTCTCAAACCCTAGTTCATCTCTTGTATCTGATCTCTGTCTCAAAACCTCATATTGGTACATGTGGGTTTCTAGTAGTGTTGGTTACTCCTTGTAGTTGATGCTAGTTGGTTTACTCGGTGGAAGATCATATGTTCAGATCCTTAATGCTATTCAATACTCCTCTGATTTTGAACATGAATATGCCTTGTGAGTAGTTATGTTTGTTCCTGAGGACATGGGCGAAGTTTTGTTATAAGTAATCATGTGAATTTTGTATTCGTTCGATATTTTGATGAGATGTATGGTGTCTTTCCTATAGTGGTATTATGTGAACATCGACGATATGACACTTCACCATGATTTGGGCCTAGATTAAGGCATTGGGAAGTAACAAGTAGATGATGGGTTGCTAGAGAGACAGAAGCTTAAACCCTAGTTTATGCGTTGCTTCGTAAGGGGCTGATTTGGATCCATATGTTTATGCTATGGTTAGATTTATCTTAATTCTTCTTCTTTAGTTGTGGATGCTTGTGAGAGTGGTTAATCATAAGTGGGAGTCTTGTTCAAGGAAGGACAACACCCAAGTACCGGTCCAACCACATATCAAATTATTGAAGTAACAAACGCGAATCATATGAGCATGATGAAAACTAGCTTGACAGTAATTCCCATGTGTCCTCGGGAGCGCTTTGCTTTATATAAGAGTTCGTCCAGGCTTGTCCTTTGCTACAAAAAGGATTGGGCCACCTTGCTGCACCATAGTTACTATTGTTACTTGCTACCCCTTACGAATTATCTTATCACAAAACTATCTGTTACCGACAATTTCAGTACTTGCAGAGAATACCTTGCTGAAAACCGCTTGTCATTTCCTTCTGCTCCTCTTTGACTTCGACACTCTTACTTATCAAAAGGACTATGATAGATCCCCTATACTTGTGGGTCATCGGTAAGCAAGTCAGGTTCATGGAAGACCATCATTATGCCAAAATAAGTGTGAGGCTTGGCCTTTAGGGATATGTAGTTATTCAATCTTGTAATTTTAGCTTGACTGGCCCAATGCATGTTGTAGACCACTGATTCATTAAGTGTGAGAGTGTAAATATTTTTTTTTATGTCGGCCATAAATCTAGCAAGGGGTGATCGAAAGAATGGGCATTCTCCAACAAGAATCGATAAAGGGGATTAGCAATGGTCATATATATGTGGAGAAAATTGAATCCTGCAATATGAGAGGTTGCGGTGGACGTGGATTATCTGCTCCCGAGCTCAAATGCACCCTAATAAACAGTAAAATAAACAAGACTAAAAAAAGCAAAACATTTTGAAAAAAATTGTGGTAAACTTTGAGAATTTTTTTGTAGGCATGCAAAATTTCAGCATGAAATGACATTTGTGGAAGTAAAAAAACAAATTAGTCGCTCCAAAAATGCTAGTTTTGAAAACATTTTGGAGTACTGATTTTGGTTTTTTCCACGACTTCCACGGGTGTCATTTCGTGCTGTAATTTTTTAAGCATAGAAAACATTTTGTCCAAGTTTACCACCAAAAAAACAGAATTTTTGAATTTTTTTACTATTTTTTTATTTTATTATTCAATGGGGTGTCTCTGAGCTCGGGATCGGGGTATGACTTTCATTTTGCGGCAATATGTGGCCAACTTCGGCTCACGGACCACCGTTGTTGCAGAGCTCATAGATGCCACATCAAATCAGAGTTAATGTGATAGTACTGTTTATGGGTGAGAAAAAAATACTAATTCTACTTAAAGTTAGAAGAGAGATGGGCATGATCACTTAACAAACTCCTTCCCACCTAAGGCGAGCAAGGAATAGAGCTTAGTGGTTGCTAGCATACACAATGTATACAAGTTTAAAGTTAGTTGGAATTACTTCTGCACGAGCGTCAACATCCTAGGACTTGGAAGCATATGGATTTATGACTGCATCGACTGGGCTTTCTACATGGAGTCACATCATTGTGATGGTCAATTAGACATGGCACTTGGTCAAGTGTGTGTTGATGATTGAACTCGCATGCTTGAGAGGGGCGTGGCGCTATGCATACTAGATTTGCACCCTCCTCGTGGGAGCGGCCCTTCTGTTGCAAATATGCCCTAGAGGCAATAATAAAAGTATTATTATTATATTTCCTTGTTCATGATAATTGTCTTTTATTCATGCTATAACTGTATTATCCGGAAATCGTAATACACGTGTGAATACATAGACCACAATATGTCCCTAGTGAGCCTCTAGTTGACTAGCTCGTTGTGATCAACAGATAGTCATGGTTTCCTGGCTATGGACATTGGATGTCGTTGATAACGGGATCACATCATTAGGAGAATGATGTGATGGACAAGACCCAATCCTAAGACTAGCACAAAAGATCGTGTAGTTCATTTGCTAGAGCTTTGCCAATGTCAAGTATCTCTTCCTTTGACCATGAGATCGTGTAACTCCTGGATACCGTGGGAGTGCTTTGGGTGTATCAAACATCACAACGTAACTGGGTGACTATAAAGGTGCACTACAGGTATCTCCGAAAGTATCTATTGTTTTATGCGGATCGAGACTGGGATTTGTCACTCCGTGTAAACGGAGAGGTATCTCTGGGCCCACTCGGTAGGACATCATCATATGCGCAATGTGACCAAGGAGTTGATCACGGGATGATGTGTTACGGAACGAGTAAAGTGACTTGCCGGTAACGAGATTGAACAAGGTATCGGTATACCGACGATCGAATCTCGGGCAAGTAAAATACCGCTAGACAAAGGGAATTGAATACGGGATTGATTAAGTCCTTGACATCGTGGTTCATCCGATGAGATCATCGTGGAACATGTGGCAGCCAACATGGGTATCCAGATCCCGCTGTTGGTTATTGACCGGAGAACGTCTCGGTCTTGTCTGCATGTCTCCCGAACCCGTAGGGTCTACACACTTAAGGTTCGATGACGCTAGGGTTATAAAGGAAGCTTGTATGTGGTTACCGAATGTTGTTCGGAGTCCCGGATGAGATCCCGGACGTCACGAGGAGTTCCGGAATGGTCCGGAGGTAAAGATTTATATATAGGAAGTCCTGTTTCGGCCATCGGGACAAGTTTCGGGGTCATCGGTATTGTACCGGGACCACCGGAAGGGTCTCGGGGGCCCACCGGGTGGGGCCACCTGCCCTGGGGGGCCACATGGGCTGTAGGGGGTGCGCCTTGGCCTACATGTGCCAAGGGCACCAGCCCCAAGAGGCCCATGCGCCTGGGGAAACCCTAAAGGAAGAGTCCCAGCAGGGGAAGGCACCTCCTAGGTGCCTTGGGGGGGGGGGGGGAGGACTCCTCCCCTGGCCGCCGCCCCCTTGGAGATTGGATCTCCTAGGGGCTGGCGCACCCCCCCTTGGGATCCCTATATATAGTGGGGTAGGAGGGCCTCCCAAAGATACCTTATGCCTTTGGTGCAGCCCCTCCCTCTCTCCCAAGTTCTTCTCCTCTTCTCCCATGGTGCTTGGCGAAGCCCTGCGGAATTGCCACGCTCCTCCACCACCACCACGCCGTTGTGCTGCTGGTGGATGGAGTCTTCCTCAACCTCTCCCTCTCTCCTTGCTGGATCAAGGCGTGGGAGACGTCACCGGGCTGTACGTGTGTCGAACGCGGAGGTGCCGTCCGTTCGGCACTTGGTCATCGGTGATTTGAATCACGACGAGTACGACTCCATCAACCCCGTTCACTTGAACGCTTCCGCTTAGCGATCTACAAGGGTATGTAGATGCACTCTCCTTTCTACTCGTTGCTGGTCTCTCCATAGATAGATCTTGGTGATACGTAGGAAATTTTTTGAATTTCTGCTACGTTCCCCAACAGTGGCATCATGAGCTAGGTCTATTGCGTAGATTCTTTGCACGAGTAGAACACAAAGTAGTTGTGGGCGTTGATGTTGTTCAATATGCTTACCGTTACTAGTCCAATCTTGTTTCGACGGTATTGTGGGATGAAGCGGCCCGGACCGACCTTACACGTACTCTTACGTGAGACAAGTTCCACCGATTGACATGCACTTGGTGGATAAGGTGGCTAGCGGGTGCCAGTCTCTCCCACTTTAGTCGGAACGGATTCGATGAAAAGGGTCCTTATGAAGGGTAAATAGCAATTGGCATATCACGTTGTGGTTTTGCGTAGGTAAGAAATGTTCTTGCTAGAAACCCATAGCAGCCACGTAAAACATGCAACAACAATTAGAGGACGTCTAACTTGTTTTTGCAGGGTATGCTATGTGATGTGATATGGCCAAAAGGATGTGATGAATGATATATGTGATGTATGAGATTGATCATGTTCTTGTAATAGGATTCATGACTTGCATGTCGATGAGTATGACAACCGGCAGGAGCCATAGGAGTTGTCTTTATTTTTTGTATGACCTACGTGTCATTGAAGAACGCCATGTAACTTACTTTACTTTATTGCTAAACGCGTTAGCCATAGAAGTAGAAGTAGTCGTTGGCGTGACAACTTCATGAAGACACGATGATGGAGATCATGATGATGGAGATCATGGTGTCATGCCGGTGGCAAGATGATCATGGAGCCCCGAAGATGAAGATCAAAGGAGCTATATGATATTGGCCATATCATGTCACTACTCTATTTGATTGCATGTGATGTTTATCATGTTTATGCATCTTGTTTACTTAGGACGACGGTAGTAAATAAGATGATCCCTTACAAAATTTCAAGAAGTGTTCTCCCCTAACTGTGCACCGTTGCTACAGTTCGTCGCTTCTAAGCACCACATGATGATCGGGTGTGATGGATTCTTACGTTCACATACAACGGGTGTAAGACAGTTTTACACAGCGAAAACACTTAGGGTTAACTTGACGAGCCTAGCATGTGCAGACATGGCCTCGGAACACGGAGACCGAAAGGTCGAGCATGAGTCGTATAGTAGATACGATCAACATGAAGATGTTCACCGACGTTAACTAGTCCGTCTCACGTGATGATCGGACACGGCCTAGTTGACTCGGATCATGTGATCACTTAGATGACCAGAGGGATGTCTACCTGAGTGGGAGTTCATAAGATGAACTTAATTATCCTGAACATAGTCAAAAGACCTTTTGCAAATTATGTCGTAGTTCATGCTATAGTTCTACTATTTTAGTTATGTTCCTAGAGGAAATATAGTTGAAAGTTGACAGTAGCAATTATGCGGACAGTAGAAAGCTTATGTCCTTAATGCACCGCTTAGTGTGCTGAACCCCAAATGTTGTTTGTGGATGTTGCGAACATCGGACATACATGTTTTGATAACTACGTGATAGTTCAGTTAAATGGTTTAAGTAGAGGCACCAAAGACGTTTTCGAAATGTCGCGGAACATATGAGATGTTTCGAGGGCTGAAATTGGGATTTCAGGCTCGTGCCCACGTCAAGAGGTATAAGACCTCTGACGATTTTCTTAGCCTGCAAACTAAGGGAGAAAAGCTCAATCGTTGAGCTTGTGCTCAGATTGTCTGAGCACAACAATCACTTGAATCGAGTGGGAGTTGATCCTCCAGATGAGATAGTGATGTTTCCCCAAAGTCATTGCCACCAAGCTGCTAGAGCTTCGTGATTAACTATAACATATCAGGGATAGATATGATGATCCTTGAAATATTCATGATGTTTGACACAACGAAAGTAGAAATCAAGAAGGAGCATCAATTGTTGATGGTTGGTGAAACCACTAGTTTCAAGAAGGGCAAGGGAACAAAGGGATACTTCATGAAACGGCAATTCAGCTGCTGCTCTAGTGAAGAAACCCAAGGTTGAACCCAAACCCGAGACTAAGTGCTTCTGTAATAAGGGGAACAACCACTGGAGCAGCATTACCCTAGATACTTGGTAGATGAGAAGGCTGGCAAGGTCGATAGAAGTATATTGGATATACATTGTGTTAATGTGTACTTTACTAGTACTCCTAGTAGCACCAGGGTATTAGATACCGGTTCGGTTGCTAACTGTTAGTAACTCGAAATAAAAGCTACGGAATAAACGAAGACTAGCTAAAGGTGAGCTGACGATATATGTTGGAAGTGTTTCCAAGGTTGATGTGATCAAGCATCGCACGCTCCCTCTACCACCGAGATTGGTGTTTGCATTGAGCTTAGACATGATTGGATTATGTCTATCGCAATATGGTTATTCATTTAAGGAGAATAATGGTTACTCTGTTTATTTGAATAATACCTTCAATGGTCTTACACCTAAAATAAATGGTTTATTGAATCTCGATCGTAGTGATACACATGTTCATGCCAAAATATATAAGATAGTAATGATAGTACCACTTACTTGTGGCACTGCCATGTAAGTCATAATGGTATAAAACGCATGAAGAAGCTCCATGTTGATGGATCTTTGGACTCACTCGTTTTAGAAAAGTTTGAGACATGCGAACCATGTCTGTTGGTGTGTATGCATGAAGAAACTCCATGCAAATGGATCGTTTGGACTCACTTGATTTTGAATCACTTGAGATATGCAAATCATACCACATGGGCAAGATGACTGAAAAGCCTCGGTTTCAATAAAATGGAACAAGATAGCAACTTGTTGGAAGTAACACATTTTGATGTGTGCAGTCGAATGAGTGCTGAGGCATGCAGTGAATATCATTATGTTCTTACTTCACAGATGATTCGAGTAAATGTTGAGTATATTTACTTGATGAAACACAAGTCTGAATTATTGAATGGTTCAAGTAATTTCAGAGTGAAGTAGCAGATCATTGTGACAAGAGGATAAAATGTCTATGATATGATCATAGAGATGAATATCTGAGTTACGAGTTTTGGCACACAATTAAGACATTGTGGAAATTGTTTCGCAATTAATACCGCCTGGAACACCATAATGTAATGGTGTGTCCGAACATCATAGTTGCACCCTATTGGATATGGTGCGCACCATGATGTCTCTTATCGAATTACCACTATCGTTCATGGGTTAGGCATTAAGAGACAACCACACTCACTTTAAATAGGGCACCACGTAATTCCGTTGAGATGACACCGTATGAATTATGGTTTAGAGAAACCTAAGTTGTCGTTTCTTAAAGGTTTGGGGCTGCGACGCTTATGTGAAAAAGTTTCAGGATTAAGCTCGAACCCAAAGCGGATAAAATGCATCTTCATAGGACACCCAAAACAGTTGGGTATACCTCCTAACTCAGATCCGAAAGCAATATGGATTGTTTCTTGAATCGGGTCCTTTCTCGAGGAAAGGTTTCTCTCGAAAGAATTGAGTGGGAGGGTGGTGGAAACTTGATGAGGTTATTGAACCGTCTCTTCAACTAGTGTGTGGCAGGGCACAGGAAGTTGTTCCTGTGGCACCTACACCAATTGAAGTGGAAGCTTATGATATTGATCATGAAACTTCGGATCAAGTCACTACCAAACCTCGTAGGACGACAAGGACACGTACTACTTCGGAGTGGTAAGGTGATCCTGTCTTGAAGGTCATGTTGCTAGACAACAATGAACCTACGAGCTATGGAGAAGCTTTGGTGGGCCCGAATTCCGACAAATGGTTAGAAGCCATGAAATCCGAGATAGTATCCATATATCAGAACAAAGCATGGACTTTGATGGACTTGCCCGATGATCGGCAATCCATTAAGATAAATGGATCTTTTAAGAAGAAGACGGACGTGGATGGTAATGTCACCATCTATGAAGCTCGACTTGTGGCAAAGTGTTTTCCGACAAGTTCAAGGAGTTGACTACGATGATATTTTCTCATACGTAGCAATGCTTAAGTCCGTCGGATTCATGTTAGCATTAGCTGCATTTATGAAATCTGGCAGATGGATATCAAAACGAGTTTCCTTACCAGTTTTCGTGAGGAAAGGTTGTATGTAATACAATCAGAAAGTTTTTGTCGATCCTAAGGATGCTAAAAGGTATGCTAGCTCCAGCGATCCTTCTAAGGACTGGAGTGAGCATCTCGGAGTTGGAATGTATGCTTTGATGATGATCAAAGATTTTGGGTTTGTACAAAGTTTATGAGAAACTTGTATTTCCAAAGAAGTGAGTGGGAGCACTATAGAATTTCTGATGAGTATATGTTGTTGACATATTGATGATCAGAGATGATGTAGAATTTCTAGAAAGCATATAGGGTTATTTTGAAAGTGTTTTTCAATGGAAAGCCTGGATTAAGCTACTTGAACATTAAGCATCAAGATCTATAAGGATAGATCAAAATGCTTAATAATACTTTCAAATGAGCACATACCTTGACATGATCTTGAAGGTGTTCAAGATGGATCAGTCAAAGAAGAAGTTCTTGGCTGAGTTGTAAGGTACGAAGTTAAGACTTAAATCTCGACCTAGGCAGAAAAGAGAGAAAGGACGAAGGTCGTCCCCTATGCTTAAGACATAGGCTCTACAGTATGCCATGCTGAGTACCGCACCTGAAGTGTGCCTTGCCATGAGTCAGTCAAGGGGTACAAGAGTGATCCAAGAATGGCTCACAGACAGCGGTCAAAGTTATCCTTAGTAACTAGTG
The DNA here is from genome assembly GCF_002162155.2 of Triticum dicoccoides. NCBI lineage: Eukaryota > Viridiplantae > Streptophyta > Magnoliopsida > Poales > Poaceae > Triticum > Triticum dicoccoides. Next base: position 649,012,664 of record NC_041391.1, on the reverse strand, counting down.
GACTAAGGAATTTTCTCGATTATGGAGGTGGTAAAAGAGTTCGTCGTAAAGGTTACGTCGATGCAAGCTTAACACCTATCCGGATAGCTCTAAGTAGAGATACCGGATACGTATTATGGGGCAACAATTTAGAATAGCTCCAAGCGGAACAGTTATTTGGAATAGCTCCAAATAGAGCGTGGTAGCTGCATCTAGGAGATGACATAGAGATTTGTAAAGCACACGCGGATCTGAAAGGTTCAGACCTGTTGACTAAAACCTCTCTCACAAGCAACATGATCAAACATAAAACTCATTGAGTGTTAATCACATAGTGATGTGAACTAGACTACTGACTCTAGTAGACTCTTGGGTATTAGTCACATGGCGATGTGACCTGTGAGTGTTAATCACATGGCGATGTGAACTAGATTATTGACTCTAGTGCAAGTGGGAGACTGTTGGAAATATGCCCTAGAGGCAATAATAAAAGTATTATTATTATATTTCCTTGTTCATGATAATTGTCTTTTATTCATGCTATAACTGTATTATCCGGAAATCGTAATACACGTGTGAATACATAGACCACAATATGTCCCTAGTGAGCCTCTAGTTGACTAGCTCGTTGTGATCAACAGATAGTCATGGTTTCCTGGCTATGGACATTGGATGTCGTTGATAACGGGATCACATCATTAGGAGAATGATGTGATGGACAAGACCCAATCCTAAGACTAGCACAAAAGATCGTGTAGTTCATTTGCTAGAGCTTTGCCAATGTCAAGTATCTCTTCCTTTGACCATGAGATCGTGTAACTCCTGGATACCGTGGGAGTGCTTTGGGTGTATCAAACGTCACAACGTAACTGGGTGACTATAAAGGTGCACTACAGGTATCTCCAAAAGTATCTATTGTTTTATGCGGATCGAGACTGGGATTTGTCACTCCGTGTAAACGGAGAGGTATCTCTGGGCCCACTCGGTAGGACATCATCATATGCGCAATGTGACCAAGGAGTTGATCACGGGATGATGTGTTACGGAACGAGTAAAGTGACTTGCCGGTAACGAGATTGAACAAGGTATCGGTATACCGACGATCGAATCTCGGGCAAGTAAAATACCGCTAGACAAAGGGAATTGAATACGGGATTGATTAAGTCCTTGACATCATGGTTCATCCGATGAGATCATCGTGGAACACGTGGGAGCCAACATGGGTATCCAGATCCCGCTGTTGGTTATTGACCGGAGAACGTCTCGGTCTTGTCTGCATGTCTCCCGAACCCGTAGGGTCTACACACTTAAGGTTCGATGACGCTAGGGTTATAAAGGAAGCTTGTATGTGGTTACCGAATGTTGTTTGGAGTCCCGGATGAGATCCTGGACGTCACGAGGAGTTCCGGAATGGTCCGGAGGTAAAGATTTATATATAGGAAGTCCTGTTTCGGCCATCGGGACAAGTTTCGGGGTCATCGGTATTGTACCGGGACCACCGGAAGGGTCCCGGGGGCCCACCGGGTGGGGCCACCTGCCCCGGGGGGCCACATGGGCTGTAGGGGGTGCGCCTTGGCCTACATGGGCCAAGGGCACCAGCCCCAAGAGGCCCATGCGCCTGGGGAAACCCTAAAGGAAGAGTCCCAGCAGGGGAAGGCACCTCCTAGGTGCCTTGGGGGGGGGGGGGGAGGACTCCTCCCCTGGCCGCCGCCCCCTTGGAGATTGGATCTCCTAGGGGCTGGCGCACCCCCCCTTGGGATCCCTATATATAGTGGGGTAGGAGGGCCTCCCAAAGATACCTTATGCCTTTGGTGCAGCCCCTCCCTCTCTCCCAAGTTCTTCTCCTCTTCTCCCATGGTGCTTGGCGAAGCCCTGCGGAATTGCCACGCTCCTCCACCACCACCACGCCGTTGTGCTGCTTCTGGATGGAGTCTTCCTCAACCTCTCCCTCTCTCCTTGCTGGATCAAGGCGTGGGAGACGTCACCGGGCTGTACGTGTGTCGAACGCGGAGGTGCCGTCCGTTCGGCACTTGGTCATCGGTGATTTGAATCACGACGAGTACGACTCCATCAACCCCGTTCACTTGAACGCTTCCGCTTAGCGATCTACAAGGGTATGTAGATGCACTCTCCTTTCTACTCGTTGCTGGTCTCTCCATAGATAGATCTTGGTGATACGTAGGAAAATTTTTGAATTTCTGCTACGTTCCCCAACACCTTCTACTCTCATGAGCCCCAAGTGGTTGTTGGTGGACATTTTCTTGCCATCGTTCATGTGGGTGTCGTGATTGTTGATAGGCATCTCCTTCTCTAGAATGAAGTGGCATCATATATTCATATTTCTGTCCATGATTAGTGGAGATGGTGAGAGAATGTGAAGTGATGTGTCCATTTATATTGTGAGTGTGGTTAGGTTATAATCCAACAACAATTATATAATACCTAGGGGACAGTGTGAGCGACTCTAGAATGTGGTCTACATAAAATTTGAAAACTAACACTGCAAAATTTATATCACGATTATAATAAATATGATCATCAAAAGAAGCTCAAAATGATTACAAGTGAGTTGTCATGACATCATCTACAAGTCCATGTGCTCTTTGTGGTGGGATTAAAATGCTTGGATACAGCTTTTTTGTTGCATCACATTAAATCAAAGTTATTGCGACAGTACTTATATTTAAGCATGAAAACTAGTGCTCCTATTTAAATGTGAGAAGAGAGATGGAAACATGGCCATTATTCAGACAGAGAATCCATTCTTCCCTCATGAGCCCCAACAAGGACTATAGTTCAATGGTTTCTAGCATGCGTAATGAATGTTGATTTTGTGTTTTGTTGGAATTGTTTTTTGATGTTGCTAAACCCCATAGAGATCTTAGGACTTGGAAGCATCAAGATTTGCGACTACTTTGACTCAGGTTTGTACACGAAGTAACACGATACTAGGACATGCTACATATGAGAAACTAGTCATATTTGATATATTTTAATATGAAGCAAACACAAGTACCAACATTGTTAATGTTTGGGAAGAAAACAAAGGGATCATCATTACTAATGTTGACTATGGTGGTAGAATGGTCCAAGACACGATGATTAGTCACGAGAGTGGTTAGAGCCTGTCGGTGAACGAGTTGTAGCCAAAGTAGAATTTTTCGCCTTAGCTATCACATTGTGATGCTCGCCAAAAATCCTTTTGCCTTATTTAGTGCAGGTTCTCTAGGGACCCAATTGTGAAGCCTGCTCTTGTGTGGTCCTACATGCGGTCATTCAGATGGGACGGACATTGAAGCAACACAACAAAAGGAAATTATCAATGCGCGAGAGAGTAAAGAGATTTTTGGGGTATATAATTCTTCTATACTGATGCTCTCCCTTATTTGACGCAAGAAGGTAGGTCAAGGGTGTCGGTGTCAAAACTGGCGGATCTCGGGTAGGGGGTCCCGAACTGTGTGTCTAAGGCTAATGGTAATAGGAGACTGGGGACATGATGTTTACCCAGGTTCGGGCCCTCTCGATGGAGGTAATACCCTACTTCCTGCTTGATTGATCTTGATGATATGAGTATTACAAGAGTTGATATACCACGAGATCAGAGAGGCTAAACCCTAGAAGCTAGCCTATGGTATGATTGTTGTTGTTGTACGGACTAAACCCTCCGGTTTATATAGACACCGGAGGAGGCTAGGGTTACACAGAGTCGGTTTACAGAGGACGAGATCTACATCCGAATCGCCAAGCTTGCCTTCCATGCCAAGGAGAGTCCCATCCGGACACAGGACGAAGTCTTCTATCTTGTATCTTCATAGTCCAACAGTCCGGCCAAAGTATATAGTCCGGCTGTTGGGATACCCCCTTATCCAGGACTCCCTCAGTAGCCCCTAAACCAGGCTTCAATGACGATGAGTCCGGCAAGTAGATTGTCTTCGGCATTGCGAGGCAGGTTCCACCTCCGAATACTCCAAAATTAATTCCGAACACAAGGACCGTGTCCGGCTCTGCAAGATAAATTCCATATACCACCGTAGAGAGAATAATAATCCACGAATCTGATCTGCTGACAATTCTTTGTTGTGTGAAATCACGCCACGGCTCGGTAACTTATTCGAACCATTTTTACAACCTACTTCCGCACACATTGCGAGGCGGTTTCTTTGGCACGTATTGTCAAAGCAGAGATCGTGTCCCCTTATCGCGGGATCTCCATCAATACGGGTATGGGTAACCCAACTAGCGCCATTAATCGAGGCGCTCGGGAAGATAAGAGATTTCGAGAGGCAAGCGGGGAGGCGCACATTCTACATCGCCTTTATAAAGGGACAGAGATCTCCAATTTTCACCCACGCCTTCTTCCTCCTTTGCTCATCCGTTCTCGCACCCTTGAGCTCAAGCGCCCAAGTTCTCACATTCTCCGTAGGATCGTATCATGTCCGGAGCAAGAGGCAAGTGGATGGCCTCCTCTGTCACAGAGGAGAACATCACCAAGCTTCGGGAGGCCGGATACCTGGCCGGGAGTATCGCGCACAGGCTTCCGATAGAGGGACAGATTACCCCCACTCCGAAGTCTTGGGAGAGAGTAGTATTTCTCCCCCATTTCATCCGCGGACTAGGATTTCCACTCCACCCGTTCATCCGCGGGCTTATGTACTACTACAGGCTAGATTTTCACGATCTGGCCCCGAATTTCATCCTCAACATCTTGGTGTTCATCGTCGTGTGCGAGGCCTTCCTTCGCATCAAGCCTCACTTCGGCTTGTGGTTGAAAATCTTCTGTGTGAAGCCGAAGATCGTGAGCGGCCAACAGGCGGAATGCGGAGGTGCCATGGTGGGTAAAATGCCCAATGTTACACGGCTCGATGGCTCCTTCGTGGAGACCATAAAGGGATGGCAATCAGGGTGGTTCTAAATCACCGAGCCGCACGACGCCAACTGGGTAGCGGCCCCCAAATTCAGATCCGGAATCCCCATGCGGCTCACTTCCTAGGAGAAGATGGGCCTGGCCTGGGGCGAACCCACAGAGCTGACCGGGCTGGAGACCTGCATCAGAAGTATGAGGGACAAGAAGATCAAGCTTGTCAACGTGGTCCAGGTCATGCTCATTCGCCGGATTCTCCCATGTCAAAGACGGGCATTTGATATGTGGGAGTTCGACCTGGCCGAACACCAGATGCTGCTAGATCTCTTCGACACAACACACAAAGAAATCTGGAAGGTGTTGTTCAAGACCGGCGAAGTTCCTCCTCCCCTTTCCGAGGACCGGGGGCTCAGCGCAAGCTGCCTCGCCAGTCCGGTAAGTCCTCTGGTTATTACGAGATGTTTCCTTCCTGGTACATTCGTGGGAGGATTCTTAGGTCATAATGCTGACCGAACAGGATTGGGTGGAGACGGGGGAGCGGATTAACTGTCCGGCTCCATTGCCTGAGGACCCAGTAAGCGCACTCCTAGCGGAGATGCTGGTTCCGGTGCCTTACAAGGTGCCGGAGAAAAAGGGCGAAAAGAAGGCCGCAGGGACCCGAAAGGGTCTCCGGCGCGAGGCCGCACTAGACGCCTCGCCAGAAGATGACGAGGCGCACTCCTCCAATGAAGGGGACGAGAGGAAGAGGAAGGCCGCCTCAACTAAGTGGGCGAAGGGCCCAAGAAGGTGGTTGCGGGGACCAGAAAAGGTCTCCGGCGCAAGGCCGTGATAGAATCGTTGTCCGAAGACGACGAGGAAGATCCCCCCCCCCCCCCCGAAGATGGGGGAAAACATGAAGAGATGCATCCTCCCTGCGCTAGGGAGGAGAAGAAAAGGAAGGCCGCCCCGTCGAGGGAGGCCGGGACGCCGAACAAGGGAAATGCGTCCTTTCCCGATCACTCCACTACCGCCGCTTTCAGCGATGAGGAGTGGCTGCCCAGGGGCAAGCCCCGGGCGAGGTCGTAAGTATCCGCATTCCATAATATTTTCCGTGCGACTTTGACCTCATGGTTTGTAATGACCCTGAACACGTTTATGCAGTCCAGCCGAGTTCGATCTCGAGGAGTCCTCTTCGGAGGAGTCTCTGAACGAGTCAGAGATGAATTCACTCCCGACGGCAACCTCCCCACGACCTGTGGATGACACCGAGGTGTTGTCCCGGAGGATGCCAGAGCAGGAGGCGATGGTTCCGGAGATGCCCCAAGGCAAAATCTCGGGCGCCGGACACATGGGGGATGAGAACCCCATGGATTATGCTGACGGGAGCCACAGCAAGTCTGGCTCCCAGCTGGTTACTGCGTCGGAGCCTACAAAGGTTCCGGATTTCAGTAAGCAGTCCCTCGCGGAGGAGGGCAAGCCGGCCGTGCCGATGACCTCCGCCCAGCCGGAGGCATCGGATAATTTGTTGGAAGTTCTTCGAGGCGCTTCCATCGAGGATGAACACCATACACTTATGGGTACGGTGATTGAGAAGGTTCGGTCCGCCAAGAGCGGATTGATCGAAGCCTGCACCAGCCTGCTAACAGGCTTTGAGGTAAAGAAAGTGTGAGGAAATATCACCCGATAGACAGTAGCCCCTGATACTCTGGTTGGTGTTCGGAAAGAAAAGCCAATCGGAGGGTCAACTAAAAAACCGCAGGAAGCTAATAGTATTTGTCTGTATGAATCAAACAGGCACTGCTGCTGACCGCCGCTACACACACAGCTGAGGTTGCCGGACTCAAGCGCGAACTAGGGCAGGCCGAAGAAGAGCTTGGCCTTGTGAAGAAGCAGCTCGAGGCAAACAAAGGTAAGAGAAACCCCATCCACATGTCGTATAGAGGATAAAAAGTTGGTGATGCTAATAAAGAGCATCAAGGATTTTGATAGGGACCGCGACCGAAGTGGCGGCCCTGAAGGAAGCGCTGTCAGCGGCCCAAGCCAAGGAGGATACGGAGCACACCGAGCGAGCGAAGCAAGATGCTCGGGTGAGAAAGGTACAGCAGGAGCTCCAGGAGCTCGGCAAGAAGTTCGACTCCATGGAGCATGACTACAAGATGCCAGCGTCTGAGCTTGCGAAGGCCCTCCAGAGCGTGGCCGATGCCAAGGCCGAAGCCCAAAAGGCCCTCCAGGAAATCCAGGCGGCCAAGAAGATAGCGGAGGGTAAGGTATTCTTTATGCAAAGCAAGCATGTGTACGAGTCATTTCTTTTACTTACACGAATCCGGAGCTCTCCAGGGGCATTCACAGATCTGCCATGCAGCATTTCGGATGTCGCGGAGTTCTATCGCGCTGAAGAGGGGAGCTCTACGGAGAAGCTGTTCTGGTCCCAATATACTGGGGACGAACACCCGATGCCTCTGAGTGACCAACCGAAGCAGCTGGTCAAACTCCACAATGCGTCCGAACAGGCCATGAGGGACCTCATTGTCGGGATATGGCCTGGCGAGCCCCTGCCCGGCAGCTACCTTGGCCTGGTGAAGCAGATGGTGCATGCCTGGCCACGGATAGAAGTTATCAAGTAGTCCGTATGTATTGAGGGTGCCCGATGGGCCTTTGCCCGCACGAAGATGCATTGGGCCAAACTGGATGCTGAGAAGCTCGTGAAGGATGGACCCCCAAAGGGCAAGGAGCATCGCTACCCCGAGATGTATTACAATGGCGTTATGAAAGGCGCTCGGCTTCTGGCAAATGAATGTCCTAAGAACATTATTTTCGAGTAAATGTACTCATGTCGTCTGTGTAATATAAGGACGAGTTTGATTGCTCTATATAAAGCTTTGTTTGATTTAAAATATTACCTTCTCTACGGCCCATTTATCAAAATCTGAAAGTAGGCCAGTCGTCGGCTTCCGCCCCCTTGTAACTAGTACTGGGGTGTTCGTGGAAAACCTAACCACTCTTTTTCCAAATTCTTGGTCCTTTAAGGAGGTGTTTAGCGCAGCGAACCAGGCAATCGGACTATTCGGGTTTATAACTCTCACTTGTCCATAGAAGTCTATAATTTTAAATTTCGGTGAAGCCCCTAGTATTCGGAAAGCCGAACTGGGGCGTTATACACGCCTAAATCAGGCAAGGCCGATTCCTCGCCTTAAGCAGAAAAAATCTTTAGGGATTTTAGTACCTCGCGAACAGCGACCAGCTCTCACCGCATCTTGTCGGTCAGTCTTTGGCTTTCTCTACTGAGGTGCTCGTCCGGAATAACCGGGACACAATCGCAGTAGCTCTCCCTGCGCTACCTTAGCCGATATAACAGAACATAAGGTACCAAAACAAGGGAGCCGGTCTAACCCAACTATTGACCCAAGACATGATTCAGAGCTGATGCATATAATGCTATAAGTTCGGGGTGCCGCACTGTTGAAAGTGTTCGGACTTTTCTTGCCATTTTATGGGGCTCGATAAGAAGCCCCTGGCAAACTGACCGTACCAAAGTGTACAGATGCAATATTGAATAAATATTCAACGGAAAATATGAGGATAGTAATAAAAAGCTGACGCTATGTACTACTTCCAATTTATTTGGACAATACGGCAAAACGTAGGTGTACAATCGATGCATTAAGCATAAAAAATAGGACTATTTGACATATCCTATCCAAGGGAAGGCTACATGCGGGTATGTAAGAACACGTATAACGATCATTGAAGAGGACCACCTGAGTATTCCCCTGACCTGGAGGCCGGATTGCTAGTCGAGCTCCTGGCGTGCCTGGCGGTCCTGTTGCGGGGTACTCCGGACTCGCTTGACGGTGTTCGGGGATGTCGTTGCCGGATTGGCTGTTTGTCGGAGGAGGCTGTTTTGTACTTCTGCCGCGAGGGCCGCAGTATGTTCTTCCGTACGGAGGGAGCGGTATGTATTTCCATTGACTGTTATGACCCCGCGAGGTCCTGGCATCTTGAGCTTGAGGTATGCATAGTGTGGTACCGCATTGAAATGAGCGAACGCAATTCGTCCAAGTAGTGCATGATAGCCACTACGGAAAGGGACGACATCGAAGATTAAATCCTCGCTTCGGAAGTTATCCGGAGATCAAAAGACCACTTCCAGTGTTATTGAGCCCGTGCAGCGGGCCTCTACCCCTGGAACTACACCTGTGAAGGTGGTTTTGGTGGGTTTGATCCGTGACGGATCGATGCCCATTTTGCGCATTGTGTCCTGATAAAGCAGGTTCATGCTGCTGCCACCATCCATGAGGACTCGCGTGAGGTGAAATCCGTTGATGATTGGGTCAAGGACCAATGCGGCTGAGTCGCCGTGACGGATGCTGGTGGGATGGTCCCTAAGATCAAAGGTGATCGGGCAGGATGACCATGGGTTGAATTTTGGGGTGATGGGCTCCATCGCATAGACGTCCCTAAGTGCACGCTTTCGCTCCCGTTTGGGGATGTGAGTGGCATAGATCATGTTCACCGTTTTAACCTGGGGGGTGTCGGTGTCAAAACCGGCGGATCTTGGGTAGGGGGTCCCGAACTATGCGTCTAGGCGGATGGTAACAGGAGACGAGGGACACGATGTTTTTACCCAGGTTCGGGCCCTCTTGATGGAGGTAAAACCCTATGTCCTGCTTGATTAATATTGATGATGTGGGTTACAAGAGTAGATCTACCACGAGATCAAGGAGGCCAAACCCTAGAAGCTAGCCTATGGTATGATTGTTGTTCGTCCTATGAACTAAAGCCATCCGGTTTATATAGACACCAGAGAGGGCTAGGGTTACACAGAGTCGGTTACAATGGTAGGAGATCTACATATCCGTACCGCCAAGCTTGCCTTCCACGCCAAGGAAAGTCCCATCCGGACACGGGACGAAGTCTTCAATCTTGTATCTTCATAGTCTTGGAGTCCGGCCGATGATGGTAGTTCGGCTATCCGGACACCCCCTAATCCGGGACTCCCTCAGTAGCCCCTGAACCAGGCTTCAATGACGACGAGTCCGGCACGCATATTGTCTTCGGCATTGCAAGACGGGTTCCTCCTCCGAATAATTTATAGAAGATTGTGAACACTAGGATAGTGTCCGGCTCTACAAAAATAAATCCCACATACCACCGTAGAGAGAATAATATTACACAAGATCAATCTGCTGACGTATTCTGTGGCGTAACGTCACACCACTTCCAAGCCTTTACTCGAATTGTTTCTATTGTTCCACCTCAGCGCATTTAGCGAGGCGGTTTCCTTGGCACGTCTGTCGAAGCAGAGATCGTGTTCCCCTTATTCCGGGATTCCCATCAATACGGACGTGGGTAACCCAACCGCGCCCGTTGCCATGCCCCCTCCATCGAAGGCGGGTTCCAAACAGTCACGGGGACGGCTCTTGGTATTCTTCCTCTTTATAATGAGACCAAGGCCCGTTCTTTTTATTCAATCCTCTATCGAATCCGCCCCTCTCCCTGAGTTCCAACACCCAGGGCTCCGAATTCAGGTACCTTCGATCCTCGACAATGTCCGGTCCTAATCTACGAGGCCGGTGGATGCCCTCCTCCATCACGGAGGAGGACGTGCTAAAGTTGAGAGATGCCAGGTATTTAACCTACGAGATTTCGCATAGGCCGCCTGCTCGAGGGCAAGTTATCCCAACTCCCGAGCCTGGTGAGATCGTCGTGTTCACGTCTCACTCCCGTCGGGGTTTAGGCTTCCCGACGGATCCCTTCATGAGGGGGCTCATGTTTTACTATGGGCTGGAATTCCATGACCTGGCTCCGGAGTCCATCCTCCATATCTCATCATTCATTGTCGTCTGTGAAGCCTTCCTCCGCACTACCCCTCACTTGGGCTTATGGCTCAAAACCTTCAACGTGGAGCCTAAGATGATTGAGGGGCGTCAGGCAGAGTGCGGCGGGGCGATTATAAGCAAGAGGGCTGAAGCTCCATGGCCCAAGGGCTCTTTCCAAGAGGAGCTCAGCTTGTGGCAACAGGAGTGGTTTTATATCACCGCTCCCCAGGGAAGCAGGCAGAAGCCGCCGCCCGTCTTTCGCTCGGGCCCTCCACAGCGGCTGACGTCATGGGTTAACAAGGGGCGTGACTGGGGTCCGCCCAAAGACGTCCCCCTGTTGCAGGACCGGATTCGAGGCCTCCAAGAAAGGGAGATCAATCTGGTCGCAGTGGTGCAGGTCATGTTGATCCGGCGCCTACTGCCCTGCAAACGTCGCCCCCTCCGCCTGTGGGAATTTAATCCGGAGGGGCCGCGAGCTCTTCAACACTTCATGGGTTTGACTCCCATGGAGATGTATAAACTGTTCTTCGGATCGCAAGAGACGCATCCGGAATTGACTGAGGACGCTGGCCTAAGCTGCAATAGCCCGGATACTCAAGTAAGTAGCCCTGTGTCCGGACACACCATCCATTTATTTATCGTGAGCTTGCCTTTTAACCAGCTATCCCTGGACAGGAGTGGATAGCGCAAGCAAAACTGATACGGTGTCCAGCCCCCCTCCCTGAGACCATGCAGGATCCCGTGTTAATCAAAATGTTGGAGGTTGCACCTTCGAATGAGGGCGAAGGGGGGCACGGGGAAACTGTCACCTCTTCCAAGGAGGCGTTTAGTAAGGGAGGAACCAAGAGTCCCTCCTTCCAGGGGGAGAAGAGGAACGCTTCCGAAGACCCGGAGGCCAAGGCCTCAAAACGGGGAAAGAAATCTGTACCGGAAGGTCCTGCACCAGAAAGCACCCCGGCCATACTGTCTCCTTGGAGGAATCAGCCCTCTAACGAGCCGTAAGTGAAAAGGGGGATTTTATAATTATCAGACACCCCTGCTAAATGTCTAAAGGTAACGAAGTTTTTACCTTGTAGTTCGGATCCCAGCCCATCTCAGCACAGCTCATCTTCGGGAGACCTTCGTCCAGAGATGATGGAAAGCGAAACGCCTTCATCTGCCGCTCCGTCGTGCGGGGCGGACGACCCTGAGGTGTCGTCGCGGAGGGTCTCCCCGAATTCGGCGGGACCGGAGAGTTCGGCGCCCATTGGAGTACGGCCGGTGGAGCTGCAGGATTTGCTTAAGAGGGCGTCCATCTCAGAAGATCACCGCACATTAATGGGTGATGTGATTGAGAGGATCTCGTCCACCGAAACCGGGTTGTATGAGGCCGTCAGAAGTTTACTGACGGGATTTGAGGTACGCAAAAAAAATGACATACCTGTTGACAGTTTTGCACATGAAGTGCGCCCTGTATAGATAGTAGCCCCCGAGACTTGGTATGCTGTCGAAAACGACAGCGTGCCAAGGATCGTAATCTCGGTTATTAATTGTCGCCTTTCCCATGCAGGTGGCGGAACGTTCAGTGGCCAGCTGGACTAATGAATTTGCCGAGTTGAAGAAGCAACTCGACGCTGCAGATGCGGACATCTCGCTGGTTAATAGACGACTTGAGGAGTCACAAGGTATGTGGTTGCCCCGTGGTTGGTTAGTAAGGGAGCTGACGCCCATTCTTTACAAATTGTATGCTTAGATGCAGATGGTGCTGCTGCTATGGAGGACCTTCAAGCAGAACTTGCTCGGGCCAAGGAGCAAGCCAGAAAAAGCGAGGCGGCTGCCTTGAAGGCAGCGGAAGGGCTAGAAGCCGAGAAGGCTGCTCACTGCCGAAGCAGGGAGGAGATGGCTGGAATGGCCATGAAATTAAGAGTTGCTACCGACTGCCTGGAAGTTCTTGAAGGAGAACGCTGAGCGGAGCAAGAGGACCTGAAGAAGGCCGATGCCGAGGCCAAGGATGCCCGTAGTGCGATGCGGGCTATGAAGGAGGAAGTGCGTCAGGTCGGAGACATTGTGGCTGGAAAGCCCTTTATGCTGCGTAGGAAGTTCACGGATCCGAAGTCTGCTCAGCTAGGCCGATTGTACGGTGTGGAGGATCCTTATCTGGACTTGGCGGCGAGTGCGGCTGACGCAGTCGTGCACTTTCGAAGCTAGGAGGATCATGAAATGGAAGAGCTTTTCTGGTCTCAATTCCATAGTCCGGAGCGTCCACTTCCGTTGAGCGATCGGCTGGTTGAGTGGGCTGAGCTGAATAGATTGTCCGTACTGGCCATGACGGATGTGGTAACTCATCTGTGGCCGAAAAGGCCCAAGCCGAAGAGTTATTTTGGCTTGTTGCAGCAATTCCTTGGGGAAGTGCCGCATATTAAGGCGATGAAGCGGTCGGCATGCATAGAAGGTGCACGGATGGCTCTCGCCCGTGGTAAAACATACTGGGCGGAGATGGATGCCACCGCTGTTGCATCCCGGGGTTCGGACAAAAGCCGATTCCCCACCGAGCATTACTTTGAGGAAGTCCTGCAGGGCGCTCATATAATAGAGTCGCAGTGCTCGAAAGATGTTATGTTTGAATGACATGTATGATTTCTAAGATCATGTTTATAATGCAATGACTTTTTATACTTGTGTGTTCAAGTATTGAACTATCTCCTGTGCGGCCGTATATGTATGTATAATCTGAAAGATGGCAGTCTTTGGCTTCAGCCCCCACACACATGGTGCGGGGGTGTTTGCAAAAAGAAAAACGCTTTTTCACACTTAATCCAACGTCTTGGTCCTTTTAAGGAGGTGATAGCATAGCAAACTAGGCAACCGGACTATAATGCTTTATCACTTTCACTTAGCCATAGGAGCTCGAATGTGGGGCTACTATATAGCCCCTGATGGCACCGCGCTTCTCCGAACTTGGGGCGCGTATGTGCCTGACCGGGAAGCGGTCCTTCGTCAAAGCGGAGGAATTGTAAACATTCCAATGGTCGATCGAGTGGTTGACCAGTCTCTCGCTATATCATGACAGTCAGTTTTCGGCTTTCTCTACTGAGGTGCTCTCCCGGGCGAACCGGGGCACAATCGCAGTAGTTCTCCTGGTGCCGCGTTAGCCGATGATATGGAACGTAAGGCAGCAAAACACAGGAGCCGGGCAAACCCAACATTTGACCAAAGACATGATTCGGAGCTGATGCATATAAGGCCTAACTCGAGACGCCGAACACTCCCTGAGGTGTTCGGTCTTTATGATATCGGGCAGAATAAAGCCCTAAGCCCCTAGTGTCCAGGTACAGGCGTGAACTTCTGACGCGGCCGATGCCAAAACGCCAGCCTCCTCCTCGGGTCTGGTAGGAAACCGGGGGATGTGTATCAACAAGAGACAGTGAGAAAGGTTTACGCAGGGTCTTAATCTGAAAAGAATCCTTGCAACGGGTCCCTACTGCACGTCTGCGCCTGTGTCTCCGTTGTGCTGTATCCTGGACGGGTGTAGCACGTGCTTCATCTGTAAAAGAGAAGGACTTAGTTTCTAAGAAATATTGTGCAAAAAGTGTATCAAAATAAAGTATAATTTGGAAGATGAAGAAAGTTGAGCTTTATTAGCTTTCATCATTTATGCGCGCGGCCCCCTAAAAAAGGGGTATGTGGTTGGGAAGCCCCTTGTTAAGTTACGCCGGACTCGTCTAACCATGTCCGAGGTCTAAATGACCTGTTTTTAGGGGCTTTGACCTGCAAGGTCGGAATAATGTGTGGCTGTCTAGGCAGCCGCACATTCTCCATGGTCGAGAGACACCTGGAGTTTTAAGAATATGCCATGTGGACTAGGCATTTTTAAGCATAAGAGACGCGTAATGTCGTATCGCATTAAAGCGGGCGAAAGTTGCACGCCCCAGTAGTGCTTAAGGGCTACTGCTAAATGGGGCGATGGAGGGTGAGCTTTTCGCGACGGAGGTTGTCGAATGAACCGAACACGACCTCTAGTGGTACAGAGCCTGTAAAATTGGCTAAAAAGGCCTGGCGTCACTCCTTTGAACGAAGTGCTTGCTATAGCAAATTTTGGTGGGTTCTATCCCCAGTCTGCGGACGGTGTCCTGGTATAGCAGGGGCCGCGCTGCGTGTTATCATGTGAAGTGAGTTCACTATTTTGACTTCTAATGGGAAAGTCTTTTGGTTTCCGGAGCGCTGCTTTTGGGTTTCATCACTTTCACTTGGTGTGTCGAGCCCTTTGTGTTCGGCGTTAAGTCGGCCGGACTGCTTGAAGACCCAACAATCTCTGTGGGTATGGTTTGCACGCTTCCCGGAGGTACCGTGTATTTGACACAGTCTATCCAGGATCTTGTTGAGGTTGGATAGCTCGTCACTATTATCCTTTAAGGGCAGTGTTTTGTTGTTCGGCCGAGAGCTTTTGAATCCGGCGTTGACCGCCGTACTATTTGGGCCGTTCTCCTTATTCCGGTGCTGATCTTTTTTGCGTCGTGATTTCCCATTTCCATCTCTGATTTCGGATGTACTCGGGTCGCTGGTGCTGCATCTAGCCAACCAGCTGTCTTCCCTTGCGCAAAAGCGGGTCATGACACTTGTTAGTGCGGCCATTGTTCTTGGTTTTTCCTGGCCGAGGTGTCTGGCGAGCCATTCGTCTTGGACGTTGTGTTTGAAGGCTGCTAAGGCTTCAGCGTCCGGACAGTCGACTATTTGGTTCTTTTTAGTGAGGAACCTGTTCCAGAATTTGTGTGCTGATTCTCCGGATTGTTGAGTTATGTGACTTAAATCATCTGCATCCGGAGGCCGGACATAAGTCCCCTGAAAATTTGCTCGAAACGCATCCTCAAGCTCTTCCCAACTCCCAATCGTATTTTATGGGAGGCTTTTAAGCCAATGCCGTGCCGGCCCTTTGAGCTTGAGGGGAAGGTATTTTATGGCATGGAGATCGTCTCCTCTTGCCATGTGTATGTGTAGGATATAATCCTCAATCCAGACTCCGGGGTCTGTTGTTCCGTCGTATGCCTCTATGTTTATGGGTTTAAATCCCGCTGGAAATCCATGATCCAGTACCTCGTCGGTAAAACATAGTGGGTGTGTGGCGCCCCTATATTTGGGTGTGCCGTTGTCTTCAAATGCTCGGCTGGTTGTGTTACTTCCTGGAGTCTTCTTTTTTGGCCCATAGATAGACCTGGCCGGGTTATCCTTTTTCTGAAGATCTTTATGCTGATCATGTGCCGGCTTGTGTGTGGCGCCCCGTGTTGCTCTTGGCCTGTCATCTGGTTGTCTATCCGGCCAGGCGGCCCCTTTCTTTTTTGACTGCGGGGGCTCGAAGGCCTTCTCGTCAAATTCGGGCAACAGCTTGCGCTTCGGGTAGCTCTTTGTCTGGTGACTAGTGCCATATTTATCTGCGGTGTTGAGTACTTTGCTCCATCTCATTCTGAGTGTGTCTTCCGCTGTTTTGAGCTTCCGCTTTTGCTTCTTCAAACTTCTTGCAGTGGCGACGAGCCTGTTATGGAGATTCATATGTTCTGGTGATGTGAGATCATCTTCGCCGGGGATGGGTTGCTTGTCCGGTTCATGTCCGGCTGGCTGCTTGTTGACGTGTGCGTCGTCCACTGCTTCGCCCTGCTCTAGGGCCGGGTCCATATGGGTACCGTTTTTGTCGATGCCGGTCTTCGGGCGGCGCTTGCGTCGCCGCTTTGTTTGTCTGTTGGGGGAGTTGTCCTTCGCCACGTCCCATTTTTCCTTATTGTCGCTTCCTTTTGGTGTGTCCACCATGCATACGTTGTGGGATGGGGTGGCTTTCCTGCGCCCGTTAGGCGCTGGTTCTTGGTCGTCCCCGGCATCGTCGTCCATACTGTTGATGTCCTCGGAGTCGTAGTCTAGCCTGTCAGTTAAATCATCGACAGCGGCTACCAAGTGGGTGGTGGGTGGGCCTTGAATTTCTTCGTCGTCCGCATCCCAGCCGTCCTGACCACAATCTGGCCAGGTCTCTCCTGATAACGAGAGGTATTTTAGCGAACTCAAGATGTCGCCGAAAGGTGAGTGTTGAGAGACGTCCGCTGCGGTGAACTCCATGATCAGAGCCCAGTCGGATTCGATCGGGGCGGTCGCGGGAGGTTCGGAGTCCGGAGAGGATTCCGGCACCTTGGAGTCACGAGCTTTACGAGGGACGAAGTTAGTGTTCGGCTCTATCGTCGTAGAGGTTGCAGCCCCCGAGGCGGTGTCTAGGCATCCATCCTCGATCTGCGGAGCTGGCTCCGAATTGACGATTGGAGTGGTTTCGAGTGCGGCCTCCAGGGTACTGTCCGGCGGCAGAGCTAAATCATGCCCGACGTGACAGTGCGGCACGCTCGGCTGTGGCTTGAATCCGTTGAAGATCAAGTCCCCGCGGATGTCAGCCGTGAAGTCCAAACTTCCAAATCTGACCTGACGGCCCGAGGCATAACTTTCGATCTGCTCTAGATGGCCAAGCGAATTGGCCCGCAGTGCAAAGCCGCCGAATACGAAGATCTGTCCGGGGAGGAAGGTCTCACCTTGGACTGCATCGTTGATGATGATCGAAGAAGCCATCGAGCCTATCGGTGACAACACAGAGGAACTCTCAATGAAAGCACCAATGTCGGTGTCAAAACCGGCGGATCCCGGGTAGGGGGTCCCGAACTGTGCGTCTAGGCGGATGGTAACAGGAGACGAGGGACAAGATGTTTTTACCCAGGTTCAGGCCCTCTTGATGGAGGTAATGTTGGAAATATGACCTAGAGGCAATAATAAATTAAGTTATTATTATATTCCCTTGTTCATGATAATCGTTTATTATCCATGCTATAATTGTATTGATAGGAAACTCAGATACATGTGTGGGTACATAGACAACACCATGTCCCTAGTAAGCCTCTAATTGACTAGCTCGTTGATCAATAGATGGTTACGGTTTCTTGACCATGGACATTGGATGTCGTTGATAACGGGATCACATCATTAGGAGAATGATGTGATGGACAAGACCCAATCCTAATCCTAGCACAAAGATCGTAGTTCATATGCTAAAGCTTTTCTAATGTCAAGTATCATTTCCTTAGACCATGAGATTGTGCAACTCCCGGATATCGTAGGAATGCTTTGGGTGTACCAAATGTCACAATGTAACTGGGTGGCTATAAAGGTACACTACAGGTATCTCCGAAAGTGTCTGTTGGGTTGGCACGAATCGAGACTGGGATTTGTCACTCCGTGTAAACGGAGAGGTATCTCTGGGCCCACTCGGTAGGACATCATCATAATGTGCACAATGTGACCAAGGGGTTGATCACGGGATGATGTGTTACGGAACGAGTAAAGAGAGTTGCCGGTAATGAGATTGAACTAGGTATCGGCATACCGACGATCGAATCTCGGGCAAGTACTATACCGCTAGACAAAGGGAATTGTATACGGGATTGATTGAGTCCTTGACATCGTGGTTCATCCGATGAGATCATCGTGGAACATGTGGGAGCCAACATGGGTATCCAGATCCCGCTGTTGGTTATTGACCGGAGAACATCTCGGTCATGTCTGCATGATTCCCGAACCCGTAGGGTCTACACACTTAAGGTTCGATGATGCTAGGGTTATAAAGGAAGTTTGTATGTGCTTACCGAATGTTGTTCGGAGTCCTGGATGAGATCCCGGACGTCACGAGGAGTTCCGGAATGGTCCGGAGGTAAAGATTTATATATGGGAAGTCCTGTTTTGGTCACCGGAAAAGTTTCGGGTTTTTCTGGTAACGTACCGGGACCACCGGGAGGGTCCCGGGGGTCCACCAAGTGGGGCCACCGGCCCCGAAGGGCTGCATGGGCCAAGTGTGGGAGGGGACCAGCCCCAGGTGGGCTGGTGCGCCCCCCCACAAGTGCCCAAGGCGCCTAGGGTTGGGGGAGGGGGCGCACCCACCTAACTTGGGGGGCAAGTTTCCCCTCTTCCCCCCCTTGGCCGCCCCCTCAGATGGGATCTACGCTGGCCGCCGCCCCTAGGGTGGAACCCTAGGTGGAGGCGCAGCCCCCCTCTCCCCCTATATATACTTGAGGGGTTTTGGGGCTGCCAACATAAGAGTTTGACCTCTCCCAGGCGCAGCCCTACCTCTCTCCCTTCTCCTCTCCCGCGGTGCTTGGCGAAGCCCTGCAGGATTGCCACGCTCCTCCATCACCACTACGCCGTTGTGCTGCTGCTGGATGGAGTCTTCCTCAACCTCTCCCTATCTCTTTGCTGGATCAAGGCATGGGAGACGTCACCAGGCTGTACGTGTGTTGAACGCGGAGGTGCCGTCCGTTCGGCACTAGGATCTCCGGTGATTTGGATCACGACGAGTACGACTCCTTCAACCCCATTCTCTTGAACGCTTCCGCTTAGCGATCTACAAGGGTATGTAGATGCACTCTCCTTCCCCTCATTGCTGGTTTCTCCATAGATAGATCTTGGTGACACGTAGGAAAATTTTGAATTTCTGCTACGTTCCCCAATAGTGGTATCAGAGCTAGGTCTATTGCGTAGATTCTTTACACGAGTAGAACACAAAGTAGTTGTGGGCGTTGATTTTGTTCAATATGCTTACTGTTACTAGTCCAATCTTGTTTTGACGGTATTGTGGGATGAAGCAGCCCGGACCGACCTTACACGTATACTTACGTGAGACAGGTTCCACCGACTGACATGCACTTGGTGCATAAGGTGGCTAGCGGGTGCCAGTCTCTCCCACTTTAGTCGGAACGGATTTGATGAAAAGGGTCCTTATGAAGGGTAAATAGAAATTGGCATATCACGTTGTGGTTTTGCGTAGGTAAGAAACGTTCTTGCTAGAAACCCATAGCAGCCACGTAAGACATGCAAACAACAATTAGAGGACGTCTAACTTGTTTTTGCAGGGTATGCTATGTGATGTGATATGGCCAAGAAGAATGTGATGAATATATGTGATGTATGAGATTGATCATGTTCTTGTAATAGGAATCACGACTTGCATGTCGATGAGTATGACAACTGGAAGGAGCCATAGGAGTTGTCTTAATTTATTGTATGTCCTGCGTGTCATTGAACAACGCCATGTAATTACTTTACTTTATTGCAAACCGGTAGCCATAGTAGTAGAAGTAATAATTGGCGAGACAACTTCATGAAGACACGATGATGGAGATCATGATGATGGAGATCATGGTGTCATGCCGGTGACGATGATGATCATGGAGCCCCGAAGATGGAGATCAAAAGGAGCAAAATGATATTGGCCATATCATGTCACTATTTGATTGCATGTGATGTTTATCATGTTTATGCATCTTATTTGCTTAGACCTACGGTAGTAAATAAGATGATCCATTATTAAAATTTCAAGAAAGTGTTCCCCCTAACTGTGCACAGTTGCGAAAGTTCGTCGTTTCGAAGCACCACGTGATGATCGGGTGTGATAGATTCTTACGTTCACGTACAACGGGTGTAAGCCAGATTTACACACGCGAAAGACTTAGGTTAACTTGACGAGCCTAGCATGTACAGACATGGCCTCGGAACACAAGAGACCGAAAGGTCGAGCATGAGTCATATAGTAGATACAATCAACATGAAGATGTTCACCGATGATGACTAGTCCGTCTCACGTGATGATCGGACACGGCCTAGTTGACTCGGATCATGTAATCACTTAGATGACTAGAGGGATGTCTATCTGAGTGGGAGTTCATAAGATGAACTTAACTATCCTGAACATAGTCAAAAGAACTTTGCAAATTATGTCGTATGCCCGCGCTTTAGTTCCACTGTTTAGATATGTTCCTAGAGAAAATATAGTTGAAAGTTGACAGTAGCGATTATGCGGACAGTAGAAAGCTTATGTCCTTAATGCACCGCTCAGTGTGCTGAACCCCAAACGTCGTCTGTGAATGTTGCGAACATCGGACATACACGTTTTGATAACTACGTGATAGTTCAGTTAAACGGTTTAGAGATGAGGCACCAAAGACATTTTCGAAACGTCGCGGAACATATGTTTCGAGGGCTGAAATTGGGATTTCAGGCTCGTGCCCACGTCAAGAGGTATAAGACCTCCGACAATTTTCTTAGCCTGCAAACTAAGGGAGAAAAGCTCAATCGTTGAGCTTGTGCTCAGATTGTCTGAGTGCAACAATCACTTGAATCGAGTGGGAGTTGATCTTCCAGATGAGATAGTGATGTTTCTCCAAAGTCATTGCCACCAAGCTGCTAGAGCTTCGTGATGAACTATAACCTATCAGGGATAGATATGATGATCCTTGAGATATTCGCGATGTCTGACACCGCGAAAGTAGAAATCAAGAAGGAGCATCAATTGTTGATGGTTGGTGAAACCACTAGTTTCAAGAAGGGCAAGGGCAAGAAGGGATACTTCATGAAACGGCAAATCAGCCGCCGCTCCAGTGAAGAAACCCAAGGTTGAACCTTAACCCGAGACTGAGTGCTTCTGTAATAAGGGGAACAACCACTGGAGCGGAATTACCCTAGATACTTGGTAGATGAGAAGGCTGGCAAGGTCGATAGAAGTATATTGGATATACATTGTGTTAATGTGTACTTTACTAGTACTCCTAGTAGCACCAGGGTATTAGATACCGGTTCGGTTGCTAAGTGTTAGTAACTTGAAATAAAGAGCTACGGAATAAACGGAGACTAGTTAAAGGTGAGATGACGATGTGTGTTGGAAGTCTTTCCAAGGTTGATGTGATCAAACATCGCCCGCTCCCTCTACCATCAAGATTAGTATTAAACCTGAATAATTATCATTTGGTGTTTGCGTTGAGCATAGACATGATTGGATTATGTCTATCGCAATACGGTTATTCATTTAAGGAGAATAATGGTTACTCTATTTATTTGAATAATACCTTCAATGGTCTTGCAACTAAAGGAATGGTTTATTGAATCTCGATCATAGTGATACACATTTTCATGCCAAAAGATATAAGATAGTAATGATAGTACCACTTACTTGTGGCACTGCCATGTAACTCATATTGGTATAATACGCATGAAGAAGCTCCATGTTGATGGATATTTGGACTCACTCGTTTTTTGAAAAGTTTGAGACATGCAAACCATCTCTATTGGTGTATACGCATGAAGAAACTCCATGCAGATGGATCGTTTGGACTCACTTGATTTTGAATCACTTGAGATATGCAAATCATACCACATGGGCAAGATGACTGAAAAGCCTTGTTTTCAGTAAAATGGAACAAGATAGCAACTTGTTGGAAGTAACACATTTTGATGTGTGCAGTCCAATGAGTGCTGAGGCATGCAGTGAATATTGTTATGTTCTTACTTCACAGATGATTCAAGTAGATGTTGTATATTTACTTGATGAAACACAAGTCTGAATTATTGAATGGTTCAAGTAATTTCAGAGTGAAGTTTAAGATCTTCGTGACAAGAGGATAAAATGTCTATGATATGATCATAGAGATGAATATCTGAGTTACGAGTTTTGGCACACAATTAAGACATTGTGGAAATTGTTTCACAACCAATACCGCCTGGAACACCATAGTGTGATGGTGTGTCCGAACATCATAGTTGCACCCTATTGGATATGGTGCGTACCTTGATGTCTCTTATCGAATTACCACTATCGTTCATGGGTTAGGCATTAGAGACAACCGCACTCACTTTAATAGGGTGCCCCGTAATTCTGTTGAGACGACACCGTTTGAACTGTGGTTTGGAGAAACCTAAGTTGTCGTTTCTTAAAGGTTTGGGGCTGCGACGCTTATGTGAAAAAGTTTCAAGTTGATAAGCTCGAACCCAAAGCGGATAAAATGCATCTTCATAGGACACCCAAAACAGTTGGGTATACCTCCTAATTTAGATCCGAAAGCAATAGGGATTGTTTCTTGAATCGGGTCCTTTCTCGAGGAAAAGTTTGTCTCGAAAATTGAGTGGGAGGATGGTGGACACTTGATGAGGTTATTGAACCGTCACTTCAACAACAGTGTAGCAGGGAACAGGAAGTTGTTCCTGTGGCGCCTACACCAATTGAAGTAGAAGCTTATGATAGTGATCATGAAGTTTTGGATCAAGTCACTACCGTACCTCGTAGGGTGACAAGGATGCGTACTACTTCGGAGTGGTACAGTAATCCTGTCTTGAAGATCATGTTGCTAGACAAACAATGAACCTACGAGCTATGGAGAAGCGATGGTGGGCCCAAATTCCGACAAATGGTTAGAAGCCATGAAATCCGAGATAGGATCCATGTATTAGAACAAAGCATGGACTTTGGTGGACTTGCCCGATGATCGGCAAGCCATTGAAATAAATGGATCTTTAAGAAGAAGACGGACGTGGACGGTAATGTCACCATCTATGAAGCTCGACTTGTGGCGAAGAGTTTTTCACAAGTTCAAGGAGTTGACTACGATGATATTTTCTCATCTGTAGCGATGCTTAAGTCCGTCGAAATCATGTTAGCATTAGCTGCATTTATGAAATCTGGCAGATGGATGTCAAGACGAGTTTCCTTACCAGTTTTCGTAAGGAAAGGTTGTATGTGATACAATCAGAAAAGTTTTGTCGATCCTAAGGATGCTAAAAGGTATGCAAAGCTTCAGCAATCCTACTAAGGACTGGAGTAAGCATCTCGGAGTTGGAATGTACACTTTGATGAGATGATCAAAGATTTTGGGTTTGTACAAAGTTTATGAGAAACTTGTATTTCCAAAGAAGTGAGTGGGAGCACTATAGAATTTCTGATGAGTATATGTTGTTGACATATTGATGATCAGAAATGATGTAGAATTTCTAGAAAGCATATAGGGTTATTTGAAAGGTGTTTTTCAATAGAAAACCTGGATTAAGCTACTTGAACATTAAGCATCAAGATCTATAGGATAAAAATGCTTAATAGTACTTTCAAATGAGCACATACCTTGACATGATCTTGAAGGTGTTCAAGATGGATCAGTCAAAGAAGGAGTTCTTGCCTGAGTTGTAAGGTATGAAGTTAAGAGTTAAAGCTCGACCACGGCAGAAGAGAGACAAAGGACGAAGGTCGTCCCCTATGCTTCAGACATAGGGTCTATAGTATGCTATGCTGTGTACTGCACCAGAAGTGTGCCTTGCCACATGTCTGGCAAGAGGGTACAAAGGTGATCAAGGAGTGGATCACTAGATAGCGGTCAAAGTTATCCTTAGAGGAATAAGGATATGTTTCTCGATTATGGAGGTGATAAAGAGTTCGACATAAAGGGTTACGTCGATGCAAGCTTTAACACCTATCCGAGTGACTCTGAGTAGCAAACCGGATACGTATAGTGGAACAACCATTTGGAATAGCTCCAAGTGGAGCGTGGAAGTAGCATTTACTATATGACATAGAGAATTGCGAAGTACATACGGATCTGAATACTGCAGACCCGTTGACTAAAACTTCTCTCACAAGGAAAACATGATCAAACCCCAGAACTCATTGAGTCTTAATCACATGATGATGTGAACTAGTTTAGTGACACTAGTAAACTCTTTGGATGTTGGTCACATGGCGATGTGACCTGTGAGTGTTAATCACATGGCGATGTGAACTAGATTATTGACTCTAGTGCAAGTGGGAGACTGTTGGAAATATGCCCTAGAGGCAATAATAAATTAAGTTATTATTACATTCCCTTGTTCATGATAATCGTTTATTATCCATGCTATAATTGTATTGATAGGAAACTCAGATACATGTGTGGGTACATAGACAACAGCATGTCCCTAGTAAGCCTCTAATTGACTAGCTCGTTGATCAATAGATGGTTACGGTTTCCTGACCATGGACATTGGATGTCGTTGATAACGGGATCACATCATTAGGAGAATGATGTGATGGACAAGACCCAATCCTAAGCCTAGCACAAAGATCGTAGTTCATATGCTAAAGCTTTTCTAATGTCAAGTATCATTTCCTTAGACCATGAGATTGTGCAACTCCCGGATACCGTCGGAATGCTTTGGGTGTAGCAAACGTCACAACGTAACTGGGTGGCTATAAAGGTACACTACAGGTATCTCCGAAAGTGTCTGTTGGGTTGGCACGAATCGAGACTGGGATTTGTCACTCCGTGTAAACGGAGAGGTATCTCTGGGCCCACTCGGTAGGACATCATCATAATGTGCACAATGTGACCAAGGGGTTGATCACGGGATGATGTGCTACGGAACGAGTAAAGAGACTTGCCGGTAACGAGATTGAACTAGGTATCGGCATACCGACGATCGAATCTCGGGCAAGTACTATACCGCTAGACAAAGGGAATTGTATACAGGATTGATTGAGTCCTTGACATCGTGGTTCATCCAATGAGATCATCGTGGAACATGTGGGAGCCAACATGGGTATCCAGATCCCGCTGTTGGTTATTGACTGGAGAACGTCTCGGTCATGTCTGCATGATTCCCGAACCCGTAGGGTCTACACACTTAAGGTTCGATGACGCTAGGGTTATAAAGGAAGTTTGTATGTGGTTACTGAATGTTGTTAGGAGTCCCGGATGAGATCCCGGATGTCACGAGGAGTTCCGAAATGGTCCGGAGGTAAAGATTTATATATGGGAAGTCCTGTTTTGGTCACCGGAAAAGTTTCAGGTTTTTCCGGTAACGTACCGGGACCACCGGGAGGGTCCCGGGGGTCCACCAAGTGGGGCCACCGGCCCCGGAGGGCTGCATGGGCCAAGTGTGGGAGGGGACCAGCCCCAGGTGGGCTGGTGCGCCCCCCCACAAGGGCCCAAGGCGCCTAGGGTTGGGGGAGGGGGCGCACCCACCTAACTTGGGGGGCAAGTTTCCCCTCTTCCCCCCCTTGGCCGCCCCCTCAGATGGGATCTAGGCTGGCCGCCGCCCCTAGGGTGGAACCCTAGGTGGAGGCGCAGCCCCCCTCTCCCCCTATATATACTTGAGGGGTTTTGGGGCTGCCAACATAAGAGTTTGACCTCTCCCAGGCGCAGCCCTACCTCTCTCCCTTCTCCTCTCCCGCGGTGCTTGGCGAAGTCCTGCAGGATTGCCACGCTCCTCCATCACCACCACGCCGTTGTGCTGCTGCTGGATGGAGTCTTCCTCAACCTCTCCCTCTCTCCTTGCTGGATCAAGGCATGGGAGACGTCACCGGGCTGTACGTGTGTTGAACGCGGAGGTGCCGTCCGTTCGGCACTAGGATCTCCGGTGATTTGGATCACGACGAGTACGACTCCTTCAACCCCGTTCTCTTGAACGCTTCCGCTTAGCAATCTACAAGGGTATGTAGATGCACTCTCCTTCCCCTCATTGTTGGTTTCTCCATAGATAGATCTTGGTGACACGTAGGAAAATTTTGAATTTCTGCTACGTTCCCCAACAGGTAAAACCCTACGTCCTGCTTGATTAATATTGATGATGTGGGTTACAAGAGTAGATCTACCACGAGATCAAGGAGGCTAAATCCTAGAAGCTAGCCTATGGTATTATTTTTGTTCGTCCTATGGACTAAAGCCATCCAGTTTATATAGACACTGGAGAGGGCTAGGGTTACACAGAGTCGGTTACAATGGTAGAAGATCTACATATCCGTATCACCAAGCTTGCCTTCCACGCCAAGGAAAGTCCCAT
This sequence comes from Triticum dicoccoides, assembly GCF_002162155.2. Classification (NCBI taxonomy): domain Eukaryota; kingdom Viridiplantae; phylum Streptophyta; class Magnoliopsida; order Poales; family Poaceae; genus Triticum; species Triticum dicoccoides. The sequence goes on along the minus strand of NC_041391.1, from coordinate 648,986,405 downwards.
CCGGACACGGGACGAAGTCTTCAATCTTGTATCTTCATAGTCTTGGAGTCCGGCCGATGATGGTAGTTCGGCTATCCGGACACCCCCTAATCCGGGACTCCCTCAGGGGGGGGGGGTTCTTCTTTGCTCCAGTGTTCGGACGCCGGGGCTCCTTGTAAACATCGTTGTGCAGCCCCTTGTCCTTGTTCTCGACATTTATCTTGCTGGCCTGTTTGAATACCCAGCAATCTATGTTAGTGTGATTGGCTGGTTTATCTGGGGTGTCGTGAATCTGGCACGAGCGGTCGAGTATGCGGTCCAGACTGGACGATCCCGGATTGTTTCTTTTGAACGGCTTCTTCCGCTGACCGGATTTGGAGTTGCTGAATCCGGCATTGACTGTCGTATCCTTCGTATTGTCGCCATTGTTTCAACGCTTGTGTCTGTTGCGCCGTTGCTTTCCGTTACTGTCACAGATATCGGAAGTGCCAGGGTTTCCTGGCGCGGTGTTGCTGTGAGCCAGCCAACTGTCCTCACCCGCGCAAAAGCGGGTCATTAGTGTCGTGAGTACCGCCATGGTCTTCGGTTTTTCTTGGCCGAGGTGTCGGGCAAGCCATTTGTCACGGATATTATGCTTAAAGGCCGCTAGGGCCTCGGCGTCCAGACTGTCAACAATTTGGTTCTTTTTAGTTAGGAACCGAGTCCAGAATTTCCTGGCTGACTCTCCGGACTGTTGGGTAATGTGACTTAAGTCATCAGCATCCGGTGGTCGCACATAGGTGCCTTGGAAGTTATTGAGGAATGCGTCCTCAAGATTTTCCCAACTGCCAATGGAGTTAGCTGGCAGGCTATTCAACCAGTGTCTGGCTGGCCCTTTAAGCTCGAGTGGGAGATACTTGATGGCATGTAGGTCATCACCGCGGGCCATGTGAATGTGGAGAATAAAATCCTCGATCCACACCGCGGGGTCTGTTGTGCCATCGTATGACTCGATGTTGATGGGTTTAAACCCTTCTGGGAATTCATGTTCCATTACTTCATCAGTGAAGCAGAGGGGGTGTGCGGCGCCTCTGTGCCGGGCTATGTCGCGGCGTAGTCCGATTAGGTCTGGTCGGTAATGTCCGGCCCAGCCGGATTTATCAGTATTGTATCCGGCGTGACGATCGGTGTCATGAGTTGTGGCACGCCCTCGTGATCTGTAGATCGATCTTGGTTGTCCTGCGTTGTTTTCCAATATGTCCCACATGTCCTGTGTATTGCCCCGGGACGTAGTGAACCGGCGTGGGTGTGCGGGCTGTTGTCCGGCCTGATATGTCGTTTTATCCTGTCCACGTGGTGGCCGGTCAGCCTCGTCTTGTGCTGGAAGTTCAGGCTCTTAGACCTCTTCTTATAGCGGTTTGTGTTTTCGGTATCCCCTGCTCGGGGGTTCGAGTCTGTATTCCTCGGCCGCCAGGACCTCGGCCATCTATCTGCGAGCAGATCTTGGTCAGCTTGGAGCTGCCGCTGCTTCTTTTTCAGGCTTCTTGCAGTGGCTATAAGCCTGCGCTTGAAGCGCTCCTGCTCTATGGGATCCTCTGGTACGCCGAATTCATCGTCACCGAGGCTCAAGTCGTCTTCGGAGGGAGGCATATAGTTATCGTCCTCCAAGTACCTGTCCGTCGCCTGTTCGTTTGGGCTAGCCTGCCCGTGTTCCTGTTCGGCTTGCTCGAAGGTGGGTTGATCAGGATCGTATTCCTCTTCGGCACCATCTGGATTTTCTTCTCCAGTGCCGGTATTGTTGTGGCGAGGCTTGGAGCGGCATCGATGACGCCCATGTTTTGCTTTCTTCCCCGAGGGGTTATCTCCCGTTGCCTCATCATCATTGGTTTCTTTGGGAGTATCCACCATATATATATATATATATATATATATATATATATATATATATATATATATATATATATATATATATATATATATATATATATATATATATATATATATATATATCATATGAAGAGGTGGCAATCCAGCGCCTTGTGGGCGGTGATTCCTGTTCTTCTCCCGCATCATCGTCTATACCGTCGATGTCTTCGGAGTCGAAGTTAAGCACGTCGGTTAAGTCATCGACCGTGGCTATTAAGTGGGTGGTAGGTGGGTAACGAATTTCTTCGTCGCCAGCTTCCCACTCGAGCTGGACATAGTTTGGCCAGGAGTCTCCTGACAAGGAGAGAGACCTTAATGAATTTAGCACATCTCCGAAGGGTGAGTGCTGAAACATATCCGCGACGGTGAACTCCATGACTGGAGCCCAATTAGATTCGATGGGCACGGATGCGCGCGGTCCGGAACACACTACCGAAGATGAGTCCGGGGATCCGAAGGTACAGATTTCCTGAGGAGAGGAGTCTGTGTTCGGCTCCAACACTGATGAGCATGCGGTCTTCGGGGAGGGGTCCATCCACCCGCCCTCGAAAGGCACGACCTGCTCTGGAACGAAGTCCAGAGCTGTAGCAGGTGCGATGTTCCGAATATTTTCAGACTGCAGATCTAGGTCATGCTTGTCGTGATTGTTCGGCGCTCCTGACACGGGCCCGAATCCGTCGAAGTTCAAGTCTCCATGGATGTCGGCAGTGTAGTTTAGGTTTCCAAACCGGACCTGATGCCCAGGGGCATAGCTATCGATCTGCTCCAGATGGCCAAGCGAGTTGGCCCGCGGTGCGAAGCCACCGAACACGAAGATCTGTCCGGGGAGAAAAGTCTCACCCAGGACAACGTGGTTGAAGGTTGGAGAAGCCATCTAGCCTTGCAGCGACGAAACAGAGGAACTCTCAATGAAAGCACAAATATCGGTGTCAAAACCGGCGGATCTCGGGTAGGGGGTCCCGAACTGTGCGTCTAAGGCTAATGGCAACAGGAGACTGGGGACACGATGTTTACCCAAGTTCGGGCCCTCTCGATGGAGGTAATACCCTACTTCCTGCTTGATTGATCTTGATGATATGAGTATTACAAGAGTTGATCTACCATGAGATCAGAGAGGCTAAACCCTAAAAGCTAGCCTATGGTATGATAGTTGTTGTTGTACGGACTAAACCCTCCGGTTTATATAGACACCGGAGGGGGCTAGGGTTACACAGAGTCGGTTTACAGAGAGGAGATCTACATCTGAATCGCCAAGCTTGCCTTCCACGCCAAGGAGAGTCCCATCCGGACACGGGACGAAGTCTTCTATCTTGTATCTTCATAGTCCAACAGTCCTGCCAAAGTATATAGTCCGGCTGTCCGGATACCCCCTTATCTAGGACTCCCTCAAAGGGGATGTCTCGTGTGTTCACATGCTCTGCTCATGAGTCGGATAGAGAATAAGTGTGGTAGTTGTAGTTATATTTTGTGAATGTTGTTTTGGAATGTAAATATGGAGCACAAATGGAACTACCGATCATATCTTTGTTTGTATCTTGTGTCTGCTGGTCTGTGTTGTGTGAGAGTAGAGATTCAAGAAACACCAAACCAATGAACGAACACATTTGTGTGCTTTGGACCGATCATGTTCAACATAATTTACCATGTAACTGTGCTCGAACATCTTCAACAACGTCCACCCTATTAGGATTCATACGGGAATCTCCATGCAATCTTAGTGCAAAATATGTACAAGTTTTTTTTTGTTTAGCACGGGCCAAATGCGGCGATCTATCAACTTGCCCCATGTCTCTTTCTACTTCTATCCTCACGAGTTCTGAGATTTTGTTAGGAAACCAACAAGGAATGCAAAGGTTATCTTAAATATGACGCGTGAAGAAATTCAAATTAAAAGGAATCTAAAATGTAATAATCTAAAGAAACTTAAAATGGTTATCAGTGAGCTGTCAAGAGTCAAGATATTAGATGGATGTCCATGTGATGTTTATGGCAGGATTAGATGCATAGAACCAACATGATTAAAATAAATAGAAGCGGCATGCTTGTTGCATCACATCACACCAGAGTTAATGTGGTAGTACCCTTGTTTAAGGGTGAGAAAATAGTGCTTATGTTACAAGAAGAGAAGGGAGATATAACATGATAAGTATTTAAAGAAAAGGTCATTCTTCACACTTGCATCGAGCAAGTATTAGAGTTCAATGATTGCTAGTATCCTTAATGTATATAAGTTCTACACTTGGTTGGAATTATTTTTTAGTGTCGTTGGCATCCTATGACTTGCAAGCATCAGGCGATTTACAACTACATGCAAGTATCAAGCGATTTACAACTACATTGATGGCTGAATTGACTTGGATTTGTACGCAATGTAGCATCAATGCGATGGTTATCTAGAGATGGACTTTCAGCAAGTATGTGTTGGTGATCAAATTAGTATACTTGAGAGTGACGTGACACAGTGTGTAGCAAGTTCAGACTCTTTTGTGGGAGAGGTGTCCTCCGATTATCATGATACAGGGTGACCTTGGGATTTATTCAAAAATAATATCCGTGGACCAAAAATATATGCTGAATTGCAGCGTGGTTATGAGTTAGAAGTTAAAGAGGTTCAAAGTTTGCTAAGAAATGAAATTAGTGAGAGCTCGAGAGCTAGAAATACTCTCTTGAATCAAGTCCAATGTGTATGGGAGGTTGAAGTTGAGAACAGTTGGAGAGGAGACACAGTGATGTGCAAAGAGTTGCAGTAGAATTGATTGACAATGCACCAATGTCGCCGTACTGTTAGGTGGTTAAATAAGGAATTTTTGTGTGGGGGCTAGGGGTAGATACTTTTTACAAGAGAGTTTGGCTGCGAGGGAGCAAGGAGCCAAGGGGGAAACATTGTATTCATCCAACGGTTACAAGAAGCTAACATGTAGATCAAATGATCAATTGCATGTTTTCTCTAGGATTAACATGGAGGCTCTAAATATGCAAATAATTTGGTGAACTGGCCTAGCGTGCAACCGGTTTGAGTCTTACTAGCTTATGCACCCGCAATGAGTATCTTGTGCAGCTTTTTAGTATAATCTTTTCACATTCTCACTGGTGTTGTATGTTGTTGATGTCATGATATGAGGACCACTCGTTTACTTTAGTGTTCCTCGAGAAGAACCCATGTGACCACCAAAACAAATGGGAAGAAAGGGACTTGTTTTGTGGTGTCTCCTCAAGGGCAGGTCTCAGCTAACTGGCAAGAATCCAGGGAAGGTTGACAAACTATTCTCAAGCATACATCACACATTAGTTGCACAAGTTTTTATCTGGGTGGCACAATGGTCGTAGGGGCAAATGTTATGCTCTTCTAACCACAAGGTGGGTTCTTCCTCGGAGCTCCTAGAAGAAATACCCAAGTAGTACACTAACCTGCTACGAGAATAATTCAAATTTTTAGATGTTCTTCAGTTTTTGTATATTGTTTGTTTTTCTCTTTAGATATCTGGACTTGGACCCATATGGCAGGCCATTTCCCCCATTCTTCCATGGATAGATGGGGTTGGGGTGGTTTGCACCCTGTAATTCAAAAAAATCTAAGGAACAGGTAGAGGGCCTGTGAATTCAAATTTCATTGCCCGCAGGGAAGGTTTTATAAGTTGCTTTATGGTCATCGAAGCAACCAATTTTTCTTAAAACTGTCTTGAGAGAGTTGCCAGGATAGTACATGGATGCCCATGTGTTCCTTATGTGATTGAGATGCTTGGAAGCAACATGGTTGTTGTGTTATGTCATATCAAAGGTAATGTAATAGTACTTTTATTTAAGGGTGAGAAAATACGAGTCCTATTTTAACTCGAGAAGAGAGAAGGGTCATGATTATTATTCACAAATAAATCATTCTTTGCTACATGCCCATCAAGGATTAGAGCGTAGTGGTTGCTAGCACATGTAATATATACAACTTTTTACACCGCTTTTGCAATGTCCTCGAAACCCATACACATCCTAGGACTTGGAAGCATCGGGATTTAAGATTGCATCGACTCATGCATGTACATTAAGTAAGATCACTAAGATGACCAGCTAGAGATAGAATCTATGCTCGGTGTGTGTTAGTCATTGAACTAGCATGCTTCATAGAAACGTGGCTTGGAACTGCAACAGCGGTCGACATTCTATTCATGTGGGAGGTTGCCTCATGCTCTCAGGATCCTAAGATGGCCCTTGGTAGATATCATCTCCTTGCGGTCATTGGTGCCGCTCCGGTGACCGTTGAAGGACATCTCCTTCTCAAGAACAAAGAAGTGTGGCGTGGTGGTAATAAAATATTGGCCCTTTTTGTAAATGTCGAATAGATGATGTGAAGTGTTGTATGTAGTGTGATCTAGGGTTACTATCCAGTAAGAAGGATATAAGATCAGAGGGAAAGATGTAGGTGGTTCTAGGTCTTTGCTGAAATATTATGAAAGTATAACTTCCTTTGATTGCTAACCTGAATCTCTTTACTCTAAATTCATTGACAAATTTTGACAAAATATAATAATGTAAAGTATCACACATAAATACACCAAATCCATAACGAGCAACAAGTCATACTTTAGGAATATTATTTGCGTGAGAAAAGGAAACATGCATGGGATGGTTACGCGGAAGCATATGGAGAGTTGATACTTGATACGAAGTGCCGATAACTGAACTTGTTGGTACATGAGGAATATACCTTTGCTTACAAGATTAGCTTGGTCTTGCACATTAGTATGAGATACATTTTCATTATTATATAATTTCATAAACGTAGATATATTTCTCGTGTCGGTAAATAGCATGGACCTTTACCATGTTATAGCAATGATACACATTTGAGAAAATATTAACGTATGTTTTGAGATATAAACGCCCCTAGTATGCAATATTTTATGCGGTCACCTTTGTTGCCTGCAGCTATATACCAACAATATATAAGTACCCATCTACTCACCAACCAAAAAATTCACAAATTCCAACTATCATGTACTCATCAACACTATAACTGATAAAACTTCATGTGTTGCAAGAGTTCTCACTCAATTCAAGATCTCTCTGATTCCAATCTCGAGAGAATTTTAGTGTTAAAGGACACGAGGGAGTGCTAATTGAGGCATCAGTGTCCTGGTTTGGAAGGTGCATCATGGAGGGAGAGAGAGAACTTTGGGCATCCAGGTTAGATGGTGATGGCGGAAAACAACAAAGATATAATGAGGGAGAAGCGTCGGCTAGGGATAGCTACACATGCGCAAAGGTGTTTAGAAGCATGAGCCGGAGGATGGAGGGAGCGCTCCATAAATGGGAGATCTCAATGAAAACCTCTGACATCTGAAACTTAGGGAGGATGAGGAGAAATATGTGATTCTGGAGGAACATCTGGAGAAGTTGGCAAATGATGAAGAGTTCATAGTTTTAGGGACAATTCATACCACTCGAAGCTTCAAACATGAAGAATTCTTTAGGGTCATGCGGTTGATGGCCCGTAAGTGCTTAGGATTTAGTTGTAACATTTTCGAATTAAGAGTGTCGATCCCACAGGGAGCATAAGAATTAGACTTTGTCCCTTATAAAGACTTACGAACCTGCCAATTAATTGTAAACTCAAAGAAAAATTAGGGTGGAAGTGTATAATGATTTTGAGTAGAGTGCAGACAAAATGTAAATAACACAAAATAATTAAATGAGTGCATCAGAATGAGTAAAGCATTGAAACTAGCAGCGGATTAAAGCGTTCTTAGGGAATCTTAAATTCGTATTGGTATATGTCTATCACAACATATGCCGCAACATAGTTCTAGCTGGATACTTGATCCACTTTGATGTTTGTGATTGGGCGGATTCGGGTAAAAAATATGTTATACTTGAGGTAGAATTTTGTACCACGCACACCACTACTGTAGTTTCCCCATGTCGGTTCTCACTACGGTAATTAAGGGTTTGCCCGTGGACGCGGCCTCGCCAAGGTTTCTCTATTATTCCCCTACACGGTGTTGAGGATTTTACTTCACCTGGAAATACCTCAGCATCTTAACGTTTACAATGACAGTAATATGCTTTGTGGCATTACATCGGAAATGTTGAGAGGGACCCCTTCACAACATTCATGAAGGCTATTAAACCAAACATACAACAGAGAATCTCATATCCTTGTTAATGTTTTAGCTCCTATACATACCAAGGTTCATCCATATCCCCAAAAACTATCTACTCAAACATGGATATGACAAACATCATATGAAATAGTGGTGGTGAACATGAATGGAACAAACGAGCAATACACATAGTGATCCACAAGGGTTTGGTATTACAGCGAGATGGAGATGGGTGATGGTTAACATGGCTGATGAAAATGGTTGATGTCGACATCCTCTTGCTTGAGGTGGTGATGATGGCGATCTCCTCCTTGCTAATTCCCCCTTCGAATGCCTTACAAAAACTAGGGTTCTATGTCATGGATAAGTTTCTGGAGTTTCCAAGTGTCTAATATCATCCCAGATCCGTTTGCACGAGGGGGAATTAGTCGACCAGAAGGTGGTAGCAACGGCTCGTACGACCAGTCGTCGAGTGCTCTAGCTGCCCTACGAATCCCCCAACTTCTCCCAAATGTCTTCATTCTTTTATTATAATTAGTTATCACGTTGATTGACATGACTTTATCACCTTTTCTTGGTGTTCCTTCCTAAAACTCCAAAGACTTCCCAAAATAACATCATGGGGAAGATGGACAAAAATAAGTGCACAAACGCGATATAACCTACAAAGCCTACCATGTGGGCAGAAAGGGGGATAAAACTATCACATAATTTGGACTCATCAACTCCGCTTAAAATAAATCTTGCTTGTCCCTGAGCAAGTGTTGCAGCTTGTAAGAACAATGTCATCTTGATTTTAAGAGGTGCATATACACATAGAAGTAAGAGTCCATCACAAGTAACTGAAAATCGTTACTCATTTAAAGGATGATGGTGTACTCGCCTCCCAGGGTGCCTCACAGGTGAAGAGAGCCTCCAACCGTCCATTGTCAGGGGCTTGCTGCGAGAGCCTCCTGGGGCGGCTATGAGCCGTTTGATCTGCCTGGGCGGCTCCGGCCCGGGCGACCCAGCTGGAGGGTCCATGACCAGTGGACCTCGAGGCGTGCCCGAGGCCACCACTATAGGTCAGCGACGGGCTCGAGTGCCGTCCGATCCGCCTAGATGGCTCGAACCCAGGCACCTGGCTGGGAGGTCCATGAGGGATGGATTGAGTCGCATCCGGGGCCGCTGTCATGCAGTGGACTTCACCGTGCCCCCACGTGTGTGCAAGAGCCTGGCCAGACCCACCTATTGATGAATTCGGCCTTGCCTGCTGGTTCGGTCACGACAGTCGACAGTTGATGACCCACAAGTGTAGGGGATCTATCGTAATCCTTTCGATAAGTAAGAGTGTCGAACCCAACGAGGAGCAGAAGGAAATGATAAGCGATTTTCAGTAAGGTTTTCTCTGCAAGCACTGAAATTGTAGGTGATAGATAGTTTTGTGATAAGATAAATAGTAACGAGTAACAAGTAAACAAAGTAAATAAAGTGCATCAAGGTGGCCCAATCCTTTATGTAGCAAAGGATAAGCCTTGACAATTTCTACTAACAAGAAAGGAGCTCCCGAGGACACATGGGAATTATCGTCAAGCTAGTTTTCATCACGTTCATATGATTCGCGTTCGGTACTTTGATAATTTGATATGTGGGTGGACCGGTGCTTGGGTACTGCCCTCACTTGGACAAGCATCCCACTTATGATTAACCCCTATTGCAAGCATCCGCAACTACAAAAGAAGTATTAAGGTAAACCTAACCACACCATTAGACATATGGATCCAAATCAGCCTCTAACGAAGCAACACATAAAGTAGGGTTTAAGCTTCTATCACTCTAGCAACCCATCATCTACTTATTACTTACCAATGCCTTCCTCTAGGCCCAAATAATGGTGAAGTGTCATGTAGTCGACGTTCACATAACACCACTAGAGGAGAGACAACATACATCTCATCAAAATATCGAACGAATACCAAATTCACATGACTACTAATAGCAAGACTTCACCATGTCCTCAGGAACAAACGTAACTACTCACAAAGCATATTCATGTTCATAATCAGAGCTATAATAATATGCATTAAGGATCTGAACATATGATCTTCCACCAAGTAAACCAATAAGTATCAACTACAAGGAGTAATCAACACTACTAGCAACCCACAGGTACCAATTTGTGGTTTTGGATACAAGATTGGATACAAGAGATGAACTAGGGTTTGAGAGGAGATGGTGCTGGTGAAGATGTTGATGGTGATTGACCCCCTCCCGATGAGAAGATCGTTGGTGATAACGTTGGTGATGATTTCCCCCTCCCGGAGGGAAGTGTCCCCGGCAGAACAGCTCTGCCAGAGCCCTAGATTGGTTCTGCCAAGGTTCCGCCTCGTGGCGGCAGAGTTTCGTCCCATAAGCTTGCCCACGATTTTTTCCAGGGTAAAAGCCTTCATATAGTGGAAGATGGACACCTGAGAGCCACCAGGGGGCCCAGGAGACAGGGGGCGCGCCCCCCACCCTCCTTGCCAAGGTGTGGGCCCCCTGATGTATTTCTTTCGCTCAATAATTCTTAATAAATCCAAAAATATGTTTCATGGAGTTTCAGGACTTTTGGAGCAGTGCAGAATAGGTTTCCAATGTTTGCTCCTTTTCCAGCCAGAATTCCCGCTGCCGGCATTCCCCCTGTTCATGGTAAACCTTGTAAAATAAGAGAGAATAGCCATAAGTATTGAGATATAGTGTGTAATAATAGCCCATAATGCAATAAATATTGATATAAAAGCATGATGCAAAATGGACGTATCAACTCCCCCAAGCTTAGACCTCGCTTGTCCTCAAGCGGAAGCCGATATCAAAGAATATGCCCACATGTTTAGAGATAGAGGTGTCAATAAAAATAAAATACGGACATGAGGGCATCATGATCATTCTTATAACAGCAACATATATAGATTCCATCATATGATTTCTTATGCTCAAGTAACAATCAATTCACAATATCAAGTATGGTTCAAAAACTTCATTGAGAACTAACAAACTATAATCTCAGTCATTGAAACAATCGCAATTTATCATAACATCAGAAAGAGTCAACAATAGAGCTTTTCAGCAAGTCCACATACTCAACTATCATATAGTCTTCTACAATTGCTAACACTCACGCAATACTCGTGGTTATGGAGTTTCACCCGGACACTGAGAAAGACAGGGTTTATTGTGTTGCCTCCCAATGTATTCACCTTTAGGTGATGTCAACAATAATAGTCCATGCTAACAAACATCCAATGGGATATATATATCATGATCTTTCAAACACGAGGAGCTTGCCAAAGGATAAAATGAAAAAAGGAAAGGTAAAGATCACCTTGACTCAAGTAAAAACTAAAAACATAAAGTAAGAACATAAAGTAAAAGATCGGCCCTTCGCAGAAGGAAGCAGAGGTCGTCATGCTCTTTTAGGGTTGGATACACAAAATCTTAGTACGAAAGAATGTCACTTTATATTTCCACTTGTGTATGGACCTTTATTATGCAGTTCGTCGCTTTTATTGCTTCCATAACAAGATCGTATAAAGCTTATTTTCTCCGCACTAATAAGTCATGCATATTTAGGGAGCAATTTTTTATTGCTTGCATCGATGACAACTTACTTGAAGGATCTTACTCAATCCATAGGTAGATATAGTGGACTCTCATGGCAAAACTGGGTTTTAAGGATATTTGGAAGCACAAGTAGTATCTCTACTTGGTGCTAGGAATTTTGCTAGCAATAGGGGGAAATGCAAGCTCAACATGTTTGGAAGGTCAATGACAATATACTTTAACTGAGATGTGAGGAAACATAAACCATTAAGTTATCTTCCTTGTCCAACGTCAACCCTTTTAGCATGTCATACTTAATGAGTGCTCACAATCATAAAAGATGTCCAAGATAGTATATTTATATGTGAACCTCTCTTTCCTTATCACTTCCTATTAATTGCAACAATGACCAGAACTACGTTTATTAACTCTCAACAATTTTTATGCCTCATACTTTCTATATGTGAAGTCATCACTAACTATAAGATCAGTATGAACTCTTTAATTCTTTCTACTTTCTCAAGATCATAGCAACACAGCAAAGCCCTTGACTCAACACTAATCTTTATTATAGATAGCTCACGGACTCGATTACAAAAAGAGATCACAACGCAAAACTCAAAACTTCAATCTACTAGATCAAGATACTACTAAAAGGATCGAACTAAATAAAACGGTAAAGATAGGAGTGTGATGGTGATACGATACCGGGGCACCTCCCCCAAGCTTGGCAGTTGCCAAGGGGAGTGCCCATACCCATGCGATTATGTCTCCTTCTTCACTGTTGGTGTTATGATCTTCTTGACGATGATGCCCTTCAGGATACGGTTCTCCTCCTCGATCTTATTGACTTGTTGTTTGAGGCCCATAATTTCTTTACGGAGCTTGCCCGTAACGGCCAAAGCTCCCTTTACCCATGGATGCTGCATAGCTTCTAGAGAACAAGTGAAGCTCTTTTTCATATTTTCATAAGAGAGAAATCTAAAGTTGGAAGGCATGACCGAAGTTGGGATAGTCAAGCTAGGTAGTTCCCCCGTCATGAATTCTGCTTGGAGACGAGAGGTAACTTCTTGATCTTCCTCCATGGCATCCATCCTTTTCAAATCAGCTTCCATCTCATCCTCCGTTGATGGTCCAAAGTGATAAGCATCACTATTTGCTCCTGGTACCGGTGTTGGGTGAGACACCCGACTCTCCCCGATTGACTCTTGAGAAGACATCTTGCTCTTGATCTATAACAGGAGACAGCTTGAAACGAAAACAGAGGATATTTGCGTGATACAGTGGTCAAAACCTTCTGGAGTATATATAATGAATTTTTACCGACTAAAATACGTAACATGCAGGGAAACAGGGTCCGGGAGGCACACGAGGTGGCCACAAGATAGGGGGGTGCGCCCAGTAAGGGTGGGCGCGTCCTCCACTCTCGTGGGGGCCTCGTGTCCCTTTCGGACTACTTCTTTCTTCCTAAAATTCTTAAATAATCCAAAACTGATAAAAATTGCCATTGGAGTTGTTTTGGAGTCGGTTTACTTACCGTACCACATACCTATTCCTTTTCGGAGTCTGGAACATTCTGGAAAGTGTCCCTTATGTATTCCTCCGGGGTTACGGTTTCAATAATATTAGTTTCAACATTAATAGGATTACCTGAAATATAATGTTTAATTCTTTGACCGTTTACCACCCTCGGACTTGTGCCTTCGAAGTTGTTGATCTTTATGGCACCAGAACCATAGACCTCCTCGATAATGTAGGGACCTTCCCATTTAGAGAGAAGCTTTCCTGCAAAAAATCTTAAACGAGAGTTGAATAATAACACATAATCTCCTACGTTAAACTCACGCTTTTGTATCCTTTTATCATGCCAGCACTTAACTTTTTCTTTGAATAGCTTGGCATTCTCATAAGCTTGGGATCTCCATTCATCAAGTGAGCTAATATCAAACAACCTCTTCTCACCGGCAAGTTTGAAGTCATAATCGAGCTCTTTAATAGCCCAATATGTTTTATGTTCAAGTTCAATAGGTAAATGACAAGCTTTTCCATAAACCATCTTATATGGAGACATACCCATAGGATTTTTGTATGCAGTTCTATAGGCCCATAAGGCATCATCAAGTTTTTTGGACCAATTCTTTCTAGATCTATTAACAGCCTTTTGCAAAATTAACGTGAGCTCTCTATTGCTCAACTCTACTTGACCACTAGACTGCGGATGATAAGGAGATTTGATTCTATGATTAACATCATACTTAGCAAGCATCTTACGAAAAGCACCATGAATAAAATGTGAACCACCATCAGTCATAAGATATCTAGGGACTCCAAACCTCGGAAAAATAACTTCTTTAAGCATTTTAATAGAAGTGTTATGATCAGCACTACTAGTTGGAATAGCTTCTACACACTTAGTAACGTAATCAACAGCAACTAAAATATGTGTATAACCATTAGAGGTAGGAAAAGGTCCCATATAATCAAAGCCCCAAACATCAAACGGTTCAATAACAAGAGAATAATTCATAGGCATTTCTTGACGTCTACTAATGTTACCTATTCTTTGACATTCATCACAAGGTAAGACAAACTTACGAGCATCTTTGAAGAGAGTAGGCCAATAAAAACCAGACTGTAGTACCTTGTGTGCAGTTCTATCTCCAGCATGGTGCCCTCCATAGGATTCAGAGTGACACTTGCGTAGGATCTGTTCCTGTTCATGCTCAGGCACACAACATCTAATAACACCATCTACTCCTTCTTTATAAAAGTGTGGGTCATCCCAAAAGTAATGTCTTAAATCATAAAAGAACTTTTTCTTTTGCTGGTATGTGAAGCTAGGTGGTATAAATTTAGCAACAATATAATTAGCATAATCAGCATACCAAGGAGCAGTACGAGAAGCATTAATGACCGCTAATTGTTCATCGGGAAAGCTATCATCAATAGGCAGTGGGTCATCAAGAACATTCTCTAACCTAGACAAGTTGTCTGCAACGGGATTCTCAGCTCCCTTTCTATCAATAATATGCAAATCAAATTCTTGGAGCAGGAGAACCCATCTAATGAGTCTAGACTTAGCGTCTTTCTTTTCCATAAGATATTTAATAGCAGCATGATCAGTGTGAATAGTAATTTTGGAATCAACAATATAAGGTCTAAACATATCACATGCAAACACAACTGCTAAGAATTCTTTTTCAGTAGTAGCATAATTTCTTTGGGCAGTATCAAGAGTCTTACTAGCATACTGGATAACATTCAATTTCTTATCAACTCTTTGCCCTAGAACAGCACCTACAGCATAATCACTAGCATCACACATAATTTCAAAAGGTAAATTCCAATCAGGTGGCTGAACAACAGGTGCAGTGATCAAAGCTTTCTTAAGTATTTCAAATGCTTCTACACAATCATCATCAAAGACAAAAGGAATATCTTTTTGCAACAAATTAGTCAGAGGCCTAGAGATCTTAGAAAAGTCCTTAATGAACCTCCTATAAAAACCAACATGACCAAGGAAACTTCTTATACCTTTTATGTCCTTGGGACATGGCATATTTTCAATAGCATCAACTTTGGCTTTGTCAACTTCAATACCTCTCTCGAAAATCTTATGCCCCAAGACAATGCCTTCATTAACCATAAGGTGACACTTCTCCCAATTCAGAACGAGACTAGTGTCTTTGCATCTCTGCAAAACTCGATCAAGGTTGCTCAAACAATTATCAAAGGAGGATCCATAAACGGAGAAGTCATCCATGAATACCTCACAAATCTTTTCACAAAAATCAGAGAATATAGCCATCATGCATATTTGAAAGGTAGCAGGTGCGTTACATAAACCAAAAGGCATACGTCTATAAGCAAAGGTACCGAAAGGGCAAGTAAAAAAGTTTTGATTGATCTCCCGCTGACACAGGTATTTGAGAGAAACTAGAATAACCATCTAGAAAGCAAAAATGTGTGTGTTTGGATAGTCTTTCTAGCATTTGATCAATAAAAGGTAATGGGTAATGATCTTTCTTAGTAGCCTTATTTAATTTATGAAAATCAGTTACCATCCTATAACCTGTAATAATTCTTTGCGGGATCAATTCATCTTTATCATTAGGAACAACGGTAATACCTCCCTTTTTAGGAACACAATGGACAGGGCTTACCCAATCACTATCAGCAACGGGATAAATTATACCTGCCTCAAGGAGCTTTAGTATGTCCTTTCTTACCACTTCTTTCATCTTGGGATTTAGTTGTCATTGAGGATCTCTAACTGGTTTGGCATCGTCCTCCAATTTAATTTTGTGTTGGCATAACGTGGGACTAACGCCCTTAAGATCATCCAGAGTATATCCAATAGCAGCTCGGTGCTTCTTCAGAGTTTTCAATAATCTTTCTTCTTCTTGCTCTGAAAGGTTAGCACTAATAATAACAGGATATATTTTCTTTTCATCAAGATAAGCATACTTAAGATTGTCAGGTAAAGGTTTGAGTTCAAACACAGGATCACCCTTGGGTGGAAGGGGATCCCCAAGAATTTCAACGGGAATATTATGTTTTAGCATCGGTTCCTGTTTAAGGAATACTTCATCTATTTCCCTTCTTTCCTTCATAAACATATCATTTTCATGGTCTAGCAAATACTGTTCTAACGGATCAGTAGGAGGCACAGCAATGGAAGCAAGACCAATTATTTCATCTTTACTAGGTAATTCTTTATCACGGGGTTGCCTACGAAATTTAGCAAAATTAAACTCATGAGTCATATCATCCAAGCCAATCATAACAACATCCTTTTTGCAATCAATCTTAGCTTTAACAGTGTTCAAGAAGGGTCTACCAAATATAATGGGACAAAAGTCATCTTGAGGGGAAGTAAGAACAAGAAAATCAGTAGGGTATTTAATCTTCCCACACAAGACTTCAACATATCTAACAATCCCAATTGGTGAAATAGTATCTCTATTAGCAAGCTTGATAGTAACATCAATATCTTCTAACTCAACAGGTGCAATGTCATGCATAATTTCTTTATATAAATCATAGGGTATTGGACTAGCGCTAGCACCCATATCACATAAGCCATGATAACAATGATCCCCTATTTTAACAGAAATAACAGGCATGCCTACAACAGGTCTATGTGCCTTAGCATCTGGTTTTGCCATATTAGCAGCTTCATCGAAGAAGTAAATAACATGGCCATCTAAATTATCATCCAAGAGATCTTTAACCATAGCAATACTAGGTTCAACCTTCATTTGCTCAGGAGGTTTATAAGTTCTAGTATTACTCTTACGAATAACAGTCGGAGTTCTAGCATGATCCTTTATCCTAACAGGAAATAGGGGTTTCTCAACATAAGTAGTAGGAACAATAGGATCACTATAGGTGATAGTCTTTTCTTCAACTGTAATAGGTGCAACTACTTTCACTTCAACAGGAGGATTATATTTAAACCACTTCTCTTTAGGGAGATCAACGTGAGTAGCAAAAGATTCACAGAAAGAAGCTACTATCTCAGAGTCAAGTCCATACTTAGCGCTAAATCCACGAAAAGCATAGATATCCATAAAAGATTTAACACAATCGAACTTAGGTGTCATACCTGACTCCTTACCATCGTCGGAACCCCAATCTTCAGAGTTGCGTTTAATTCTGTCCAATAAGTCCCATTTGAAATCAATAGTCTTTAGCATATAAGAACCAGCACAGGAAGTATCGAGCAGGTTGCGATTATTAAGAGAAAGCCGAGCATAAATTTTTTGAATAATCATTTCCCGGGAGAGCTCATGATTGGGGCATGAATATAACATTGACTTAAGCCTCCCCCAAGCTTCAGCGATGCTTTCTCATTCTCGAGGCCAGAAATTATATATGTAGTTACGATCATGATGAACAAGATGCATAGGGTAGAAATTCTGGTGAAATTCCAACTTCAATTGTTTATAATTCCAAGATCTCGTATCATCACATAGCCTATACCATGTCAATGCATATCCCTTCAAAGATAAAGGGAAGACCTTCCTTTTGACAACATCATCAGGAATACATGCAAGCTTAAATAATCCACAAACTTCATCCACAAATATAAGGTGTAAATCGGGATGCAATGTTTCATCTCCTGTAAATGGATTAGTTATCAGTTTCTCTATCATACCCGAAGGAATCTCAAAATAAATATTTTCATAAGGTTCAGTTGGTTGAGGAGCAACTCTTTGCTCTTCTGGTTGGGGTGAAGATACCCCGAACAAGCCCCTCAAAGGATTAGTTTCCATAGTGACAAGTAACAGAAAATTTCAGCACACTAAATAAAATTTTCCTTACCAAGTTCCACTTACCAAAAGCGCTACACTCCCCAGCAACGGTGCCAGAAAATAGTCTTGATGACCCACAAGTGTAGGGGATCTATCGTGGTCCTTTCCATAAGTAAGAGTGTCGAACCCAACGAGGAGCAGAAGGAAATAATAAGCGGTTTTCAATAAGGTTTTCTCTGCAAGCACTAAAATTGTAGGTGATAGATAGTTTTGTAATAAGATAAATAGTAATGAGTAACAAGTAAACAAAGTAAATAAAGTGCAGCAAGGTGGCCCAATCCTTTATGTAGCAAAGGATAAGCCTGGACAATTTCTACTAATAAAAAAGGAGCTCCCGAGGACACATGGGAATTATCGTCAAGCTAGTTTTCATCACGTTCATATGATTCACGTTCGGTACTTTGATAATTTGATATGTGGGTTGACCGGTGCTTGGGTACTGCCCTTATTTGGACAATCATCCCACTTATGATTAACCCCTATTGCAAGCATCCGCAACTACAAAAGAAGTATAAAGGAAACCTAACCACAACATTAGACATATGGATCCAAATCAACCCCTAACGAAGCAACACATAAACTAGGGTTTAAGCTTATGTCACTCTAGCAACCCATCATCTACTTATTACTTCCCAATGCCTTCCTCTAGGCCCAAATAATGGTGAAGTGTCATGTAGTCGACGTTCACATAACACCACTAGAGGAGAGACAACATACATCTCATCAAAATATCGAACGAATACAAAATTCACATGACTAATAATAGCAAGACTTCACCCATGTCCTCAGGAACAAACGTAACTACTCACAAAGCATATTCATGTTCATAATCAGAGCTATAATAATATGCATTAAGGATCTAAACATATGATCTTCCACCAAGTAAACCAATAAGTATCAACAACAAGGAGTAATCAACACTACTAGCAACCCACAGGTACCAATTTGTGGTTTTGGATACAAGATTGGATACAAGAGATGAACTAGGGTTTAAGAGGAGATGGTGCTGGTGAAGATGTTGATGGAGATTGACCCCTCCCAATGAGAGGATCGTTGGTGATAACGTTGGTGATGATCCCCCACCCGGAGGGAAGTGTCCCAGGCAAAACAGCTCTGCCAGAGCCCTGGATTGGTTCCGCCACCTGCTAGGGATCGTTGCAGAAATTAAAAAATTTCTACGCATCACCAAGATCAATCTATGGAGATTCTAGCAACAAGAAAGGGAGAGAATGAGCATCTTCATACCTTTGAAGATCGCTAAGCGGAAGCGTTACAAGAACACGGATGATGGAGTTGTACTTGCGGCGATTCAAATCACGGAAGATCCGATCTAGCGCCGAACGGATGGCGCCTCCGCGTTCAACACACGTACAGCCCAGGGACGTCTCCTCCTTCTTGATACAACAAGGGGATAGGAGAAGTTGAGGGATAGCTCCGGCAGCATGATGGTGTGGTGGTGGAGCTTGCGATTCTCCGGCAGGGCTTCGCCAAGCACTACTGAGGAGGAAGTGGAGTTGGAGAGGGGGAGGGCTGCGCCAGGTGCAAGGGTGAAGCTCCCATGCGCCTCTCCACTATATATAGGGGTGGAGGGGGCTGGTTTCTTGCCCTCAAAGTCCATTGGGGCGTTGGTAAAGGTGGGAGGAAAGAAATCCCATCATTTCCTTCCCCACCGATTTTTATCCCCCCTTTTTAGGGATCTTGATCTTATCCCTTCGGGATATGATCTTATTCCTTCTAGGGGGGATCTTGGTGCGCCTTGACTAGGGGTGTGGGGCCTTGCCCCCACTACCCACGTTCATGTGGGTCCCCCCATGCTGGTGGGCCCAACTCTGGAACCTTCTAGAAACTTTGAAGATCGCTAAGCGGGAGAGGGAGTGCATCTTCATACCCTTGAAGATCGCTAAGTGGAAGCGTTACAAGAACGCGGTTGATGAAGTTGTACTCGCGGCGATTCAAATCGCGGAAGATCCGATCTAGCGCCAAATGGACGGCGCCTCCGCGTTCAACACACGTACAGCCCGGGGACGTCTCCTCCTTCTTGATCTAGCAAGGGGAGAGGAGAAGTTGAGGGAGAGCTTCGGCAGCACGACGGCGTGGTGGTGGAGCTTGCAGTTCTCCGGCATGGCTTCGCCAAGCACTACTGAGGAGGAAGTGGAGTTGGAGAGGGGGAGGGCTGCGCCAGGGGCAAGGGTGAAGCTCCCATGCGCATCCCCACTATATATAGGGGTGGAGGGGGCTGGTTTCTTGCCCTCCAAATCCATTGGGGTGTTGGCAAAGGTGGGAGGAAAGAAATCCCATCATTTCCTTCCCCACCGATTGTTATCCCCCCTTTTTAGGGATCTTGATCTTATCCTTTCGGGATATGATCTTATTCCTTCTAAGGGGGGATCTTGGTGCGCCTTGACCAGGGGTGTGGGGCCTTACCCCCACTACCCACGTTCATGTGGGTCCCCCCATGCAGGTGGGCCCCACTCCAGAACCTTCTAGAACCTTCCCGGTACAATACCGAAAAATCCCGAACATTTTCCGGTGGCCAAAGTAGGACTTCCCATATATAAATCTTTACCTCCAGACCATTCCAGAACTCCTCGTGACGTCCGGGATCTCATCCGGGACTCCGAACAACATTCAGTAACTGCACACTAATTCCCATAACAACTCTAGCGTCACCAAACCTTAAGTGTGTAGACCCTACGGGTTCGGGAATCATGCAGACATGACCGAGACAGCTCTCTGACCAATAACCAACAGCGGGATCTGGATACCCATGTTGGCTCCCACATGTTCCACGATGATCTCATCGAATGAACCATGATGTCAAGGATTCAAGCAATCCTGTATACAATTCCCTTTCTCAATCGGTACGTTACTTCCCCGAGATTCGATCGTCGGTATCCCAATACCTCGTTCAATCTCGTTACCGGCAAGTCACTTTACTCGTTCCATAATGCATGATGCCATGACTATCTACTTAGTCACATTGAACTCATTATGATGATGCATTACCGAGTGGGCCCAGGATACCTCTTCGTCATACGGAGTGACAAATCACAGTCTTGATTCGTGCCAACCCAACAGACACTTTCGGAGATACCCGTAGTGCACCTTTATAGCCACCCAGTTATGTTGTGACGTTTGGCACACCCAAAGCATTCCTACGGTATCCGGGAGTTGCACAATCTCATGGTCTAAGGAAATGATACTTGACATTAGAAAAGCTTTTAGCAAACGAACTACACGATCTTGTGCTATGCTTAGGATTGGGTCTTGTCCATCACATCATTCTCCTAATGATGTGATCCCATTATCAATGACATCCAATGTCCATGGTTAGGAAACCATAACCATCTATTGATCAATGGGCTAGTCAACTAGAGGCTCACTAGGGACATGTTGTGTTCTATGTATTCACACATGTATTACGGTTTCCAGTTAATAAAATTATAGCATGAACAATAGACAATTATCATGAACAAGGAAATATAATAATAACCATTTTATTATTGCCTCTAGGGCATATTTCCAACAGTCTCCCACTTGCACTAGAGTCAATAATCTAGTTCACATCACTATGTGATTGTAATGAATCCAACACCCATTGGGTCTGATCATACCTCGCTTGTGAGAGAGGTTATTAGTCAACGGGTCTGAATCTTTCAGATCCATGTGTGCTTTACAAATCTCTATGTCATCTCCTAGATGCAGCTACCACGCGCTATTTGGAACTATTCCAAATAACTGCTCTACTATACGAATCTGGTGTACTACTCAGAATCATCCTGATTAGTTTCAAAGTTTGCATCGGTGTAACCCTTTACGACGAACTCTTTGACCACCTCCATAATCGAGAAAATTCCTTTGTCAACTAGTAACTAAGCATAAGTTTGACCGCTGTCATGTGATCCATTCCTAGATCGCTCTTGTACCCCTTGATTGACTCATGGCAAGGCACACTTCAGGTGCGGTACACAACATAGCATACTGTAGAGCCTACGTCTAAAGCATAGGGGACGACCTTCGTCCTTTCTCTCTCTTCTGCCGTGGTCAGGTCTTGAGTCTTACTCAATACTCACACCTCATAACACAGCCAAGAATTCCTTCTTTGCCGATCTATTTTGAAATCCTTCAAAATCTTGTCACGGTGTGTATTCGTTTGAAAGTACTACCAAGCGATCTTGATCTATCCTTATAGATCTTGATGCTCAATGTTCAAGCAGTTTAATCTAGGTCTTCCAGTGAAAAACACTTTTCAAATAACCCTATATGCTTTCCAGAAATTCTACATCATTTCCGATCAACAATATGTCAACAACATATGCTCATCAGAAATTCTATAGTGCTCCCACTCAGTTCTTTGGAAATACAAGTTTCTCATAAACTTTTTATAAACCCAAAATCTTTGATCATCTCATCAAAGCGTATATTCCAACTCCGAGATGCTTACTCCTGTCCTTAGAAGGATTGCTGGAGCTTTGCATACTTGTTAGCATCTTATAGGATTGACAAAACCTTCTGGTTTTATCATATACAACCTTTCCTCAAGAAAATTGTCGAGGAAACAATGTTTTGACATCCTATCTGCAAGATTTCATAAATAATGCAGTAACTGCTAATATAATTCCAACAGACTCTTAGCACCGCTACGAGTGAGAAAGTCTCATCGCAGTCAACTCGTTGAACTTTTCGGAAAACATCTTAGCGACAAGTCGAGCTTTCTTAATGGTGACACTTACCATCATTATCCGTCTTCCTTTTAAAATCCATCTGTACCCAACAGCCTTACGACCATCAAGTAGTTCTTCCAAAGTCTATACTTTGTTTTCATACATGGATCCTTTCTCGGATTTTATGGCCTTGAGCCATTTGTCGAAATCCGGGCCCACCCTCGCTTCTCCACAGCTTTTAGGTTCATTGTTGTCTAGCAACATGACCTCCAAGATAGGATTACCGTACCACTCCAAAGCAGTACGCGTCCTTGTCGACCTACGAGGTTTGGTAGTGACTTGATCCGATGTTTCATGATCACTATCATCAGCTTCCACTTCAACTGGTGTAGGCGCCACAGGAACAACTTCATGTGCCCTTCTACAGATTGGTTGAAGTGATGGTTCAATATCCTCATCGAGTCTCCACCATCCTCCCACTCAATTCTTTCAAGAGAAACTTTTCCTCGAGAAAGGACCCGTTTCTAGAAACAATCACTTTTGCTTCCGGATCTGAAATAGGAGGTATACCCAACTGTTTTGGGTGTCGTATGAAGATGCATTTATCTGCTTTGAGTTTGATCTTATCAGGCTAAAACTTTTCCACATAAGCTTCACAGCCCCAAACTTTTAAGAAATGACACCTTAGGTTTCTCTAAACCATAGTTCATACGTTGTCATCTCAACGGAATTACGTGGTGCCCTATTTGAAGTGAATGCGGTTGTCTCTAATGGCTAACCCATAAACGATAGTGGTAATTTGATAAGAGACATCATGGTATGCACTATATCCAATAGGGTGCAGCTATGATGTTCGGACACACCATCATAGTATGGTGTTCCAGGCGGTATTAGTTGTGAAACAATTTCCACAATGTCTTAATTGTATACCAAACTCATAACTCAGATACTCATCTCTATGATCATATCATAGACATTTTATCCTCTTGTCACGACGATCTGAACCTTTCAATAATTCAGACTTGTGTTTCATCAAGTAAATATACTCGGCATCTACTCAAATCATCTGTGAAGTAAGAACATAACGATATCCACTGCGTGCCTCGGCACTCATTGGACTGCACACATCAAAATGTATTACTTCCAACAAGTTGCTTTCTTGTTCCATCTTACTGAAAATGAGGCTTTTCAGTCATCTTGCCCATGTGGTATGATTTGCATGTCTCAAGTGATTCAAAATCAAGTGAGTCCAAATGATCCATCTGCATGGAGTTTCTTCATGTGTACATACTAATAGACATGGTTCGCATGTCTCAAACTTTTTCAAAAAATGAGTGAGTCCAAAAGATCCATCACATGGAGATTCTTCATGTGTTTTATACCAATATGACTCAAATGGCAGTGCCACAAGTAGGTGGTACTATCATTACTATCTTATATCTTTTGGCATGAACATGTGTATCACTACGATCGAGATTCAATAAACCATTCATTTTAGGTGCAAAACCATTGAAGGTATTATTCAAATCAACAGAGTAACCATTATTCTCCTTAAATGAACAACCATATTGCGATAAACATAATCCAATCATGTCTATGCTCAACGCAAACACCAAATAACAATTATTTAGGTTTAACACCAATCCCGATGGTAGAGGGAGCGTGAGATGTTTGATAACATCAACCTTGGAAATACTTCCAACACATATCGTCACCTCGCCTTCAGCTAGTCTCCGTTTGTTCCGTAGCCTTTTATTTTGACTTACTAACACTTAGAAACCAAACCGGTATCTATTACCCTGGTGCTACTAGGAGTACTAGTAAAGTACACACTAATATAATGTATATCCAATATACTTCTGTCGACCTTGCCAGCCTTCTCATCTACCAAGTATCTAGGGTAGTTCTGCTTCAGTGACCGTTCCCCTCATTACAGAAGCACTTAGTCTCGGGTTTGGGTTCAAACTTTGGGCTTCTTCACTAGAACAGCAACTGATTTGCCGTTTCATGAAGTATCCCTTCTTACCCTTGCCCTTCTTGAAACTAGTGGTTTCACTAACCATCAACAATTGATGCTCCTTCTTGATTTCTACTTTCGCGGTGTCAAACATCCCGAATAGCTCAAGGATCATCATATCTATCCCTGATATGTTATAGTTCATCACGAAGCTCTAGTAGCTTGGTGGCAATGACTTTGGAGAACCTTCACTATCTCTTAAGGAAGATTAACTCCCACACGATTCAAGTGATTGTAGTACTCAGACCATCTGAGCACATGCTCAACGATTGAGCTTTTCTCCCTTAGTTTGCAGGCTTAAGAAACTCGTCAGAGATCTCATACCTCTTGACATGGGCACGAGCCTGAAATCCCAATTTCAGCCCTTTGAACATCTCATATGTTCCGTGACGTTTCAAATCGTCTTTGACGCCTCAATTCTAAACCGTTTAACATTACTGAACTATCACGTAGTCATCAAAACGTGTATGTCAGATGTTCGCAACATCCATAGACGATGTTCGAGGTTCAGCACACCGAGCGGTGCATTAAGGACATAAGCCTTCTGCATAGCAATGTGGACAATCCTCAGTTTACGGACCTAGTCCGCATAATTGCTACTATCATCTTTCAACTAAATTTTCTCTAGGAACATATCTAAAACAGTAGAACTAAAGCGCAAGTTACGACATAATTTGCAAAGACCTTTTGACTATGTTCATGATAATTAAGTTCATCTAATTTAATGAACTCCCACTCAGATGGACATCACTCTAGTCATCTAAGTGATACATGATCCGAGTCAACTAGGCCGTGTCTGATCATCACGTGAGACAGACTAGTCATCATCGGTGAACATCTTCATGTTGATCGTATATGCTATATGACTCATGTTCAACCTTTCGGTCTCTTGTGTTCCGAGGCCATGTCTATACATGCTAGGCTCGTCAAGTCAACCTAAGTGTTTTGCTCGTGTAAATCTAGCTTACACCCGTTGTATTCGAACGTTAGAATCTATCACACCCGATCATCACGTGGTGCTTCGAAACAACGAACCTTCACAACGGTGCACAATTAGGGGGAACACTTTCTTGAAATTTTAGTGAGGGATCATCTTATTTATGCACCGTCGTTCTAAGCAAATAAGATGTAAAAACATGATAAACATCACATGCAATCAAACAGTGAGATGATATGGCCAATATCATTTTGCTCCTTTTGATCTCCATCTTCGGGGCGCCATGATCATCATCGTCACCGGCATGACACCATGATCTCCATCATCGTGTCTTCATGAATTTGTCTCGCCAACTATTACTTCTACTACTATGGCTGATGGTTTAGCAATAAAGTAAAGTAATTACATGGCGTTATTCAATGACACGCAGGTCATACAATAAATTAACACAACTCCTTTGGCTTCTACCGGTTGACATACTCATCGACATGCAAGTCGTGATTCCTATTACAAGAACATGATCAATCTCATACATCACATATATATCATTCATCACATCCTTTTGGCCATATCACATCACACGGCATATGCTGCAAGAACAAGTTGGACGTCCTCTAATTGTTGTTGCAAGCTTTTACGTGGCTGCTATAGGTTTCTAGCAAGAACGTTTCTTACCTACGCCAAAACCACAAAGTGATATGCCAATTGCTATTTACCCTTCATAAGGACCCTTTTCATCGAATCCGATCCAACTAAAGTGGGAGAGACAGACACCCGCTTGCCACCTTATGCAACTAGTGCATGTCAGTCGGTGGAACCAGTCTCACGTAAGCGTACGTGTAAGGTCGGCCCGGGCCGCTTCATCCCACGATGCCGCCGAATCAAGATAAGACTTGTAACGGCAAGTAAATTGACAAAATCGATGCCCACAACAACTTGTGTTCTACTCGTGCATAGAAACTACGCATAGACCTATCTCATGATGCCACTGCTGGGGATCGTTGCAGAAATTAAAAAAATTCTACGCATCACTAAGATCAATCTATGGAGATTCTAGCAACAATAGAGGGAGAGAATGAGCATCTTCATACCTTTGAAGATCGCTAAGCAGAAGCGTTACAAGAACGCGGATGATGGAGTTGTACTCGCGGTGATTCAAATCGCGGAAGATCCGATCTAGCGCCGAACGAACGGCGCCTCCGCGTTCAACACACGTACAGCCCGGGGATGTCTCCTCCTTTTTGATCCATCAAGGGGATATTAGAAGTTGAGGGATAGCTCCGGTAGCACGACGGCGTGGTGGTGGAGCTTGCAGTTCTCCGGCAGGGCTTCACCAAGCACTACTGAGGAGGAGGTGGAGTTGGACGAGGGAGAGGGCTGCGCCAGGGGAAGGGTGAAGCTCCCATGCGCCTCCCCACTATATATAGGGGTGGAGGGGGCTGGTTTCTTGCCCTCCAAGTCCATTGGGGCGTTGGTAAAGGTGGGAGGAAAGGAATCCCATCATTTCCTTCCCCACTGATTGTTATCCCCCCTTTTTAGGGATCTTGATCTTATCCCTTCGGGATATGATCTTATTCCTTCTAAGGGGGGATCTTGGTGCGCCTTGACCAGGGGTGTGGGGCCTTGCCCCCACTACCCACATTCATGTGGGTCCCCCCATGCTGGTGGGCCCAACTCCAGAACCTTCTAGAAACTTCCTGGTACAATACCGAAAAATCCCAAACATTTTCCGGTGGCCAAAATAGGACTTCCCATATATAAATATTTACTTCTGGACCATTCCGAAACTCCTCGTGATGTCCGAGATATCATCCGGGACTCCGAGCAACATTCGGTAACTGCACACTAATTCCCATAACAACTCTAGCATCACCGAACCTTAAGTGTGTAGACCCTACGGGTTCGGGAATCATGTAGACATGACCGAGACAGCTCTCTGGCCAATAACCAACAGCGGGATCTGGATACTCATGTTGACTCCCACATGTTACATGATGATCTCATCGGATGAACCACGATGTCAAGGATTCAAGCAATCCTGTATACAATTCCCTTTCTCAATCGGTACGTTACTTGCCCGAGATTCGATCGTCGGTATCCTAATACCTCGTTCAATCTCGTTACCGGCAAGTCACTTTACTCGTTCCATAATGCACGATCCCATGACTAACAACTTAGTCACATTGAGCTCATTATGATGATGCATTACCGAGTGGGCCCAGAGATACCTCTCCGTCATACGGAGTGACAAATCCCAGTCTTGATTCGTGCCAACCCAACAGACACTTTCAGAGATACCCATAGTGCACCTTTATAGCCACCCAGTTACGTTGTGACGTTTGGCACACCCAAAGCATTCCTATGGTATCCGGGAGTTGCACAATCTCATGGTCTAAGGAAATGATACTTGACATTAGAAAAGTCTTTAGCAAACGAACTACACGATCTTGTGCGATGCTTAGGATTGGGTCTTGTCCATCACATCATTCTCCTAATGATGTGATCCTATTATCAATGACATCCAATGTCCATGGTCAGGAAACCATAACCATCTATTGATCAACGAGCTAGTCAACTAGAGGCTCACTAGGGACATGTTGTGGTCTATGTATTCACACATGTATTACGGTTTCCAGTTAATACAATTATAGCATGAACAATAGACTGTCTATTGTTCATGCTATAATTGTATTAACTGGAAACCGTAATACATGTGTGAATACATAGACCACAACATGTCCCTAGTGAGCCTCTAGTTGACTAGCTCGTTGATCAATAGATGGTTATGGTTTCCTGACCATGGACAATGGATTTCATTGATAATAGGATCACATCATTAGGAGAATGATGTGATGGACAAGACCCAATCCGAAGCATAGCACAAGATAGTGTAGTTCGTTTGCTAAAAGCTTTTCTAATGTCAAGTATCATTTCCTTAGACCATGAGATTGTGCAACTCCCGGATACCGTAGGAATGCTTTGGGTGTGCCAAACGTCACAACGTAACTGGGTGGCTATAAAGGTGCACTATGGGTATCTCTGAAAGTGTTTGTTGGGTTAGCACGAATCGAGACTGGGATTTGTCACTCCGTGTGACGGAGAGGTATCTCTGGTCCCACTCGGTAATGCATCATCATAATGAGCTCAATGTGACTAAGTAGTTAGTCACGGGATCATGCATTATGGAACGAGTAAAGTGACTTTCCGGTAACGAGATTGAACGACGTATTGGGATACCGATGATTGAATCTCGGGCAAGTAACGTACCGATTGACAAAGGGAATTGTATACGGGATTGCTTAAATCCTTGTCATCGTGGTTCATCCGATGAGATCATCATGGAACATGTGGGAGCCAAATGGGTATCTAGATCCCGCTGTTGGTTATTGGCCAGAGAGTTGTCTCGATCATGTGTGTATGATTCCCGAACCCGTAGGGTGTACACACTTAAGATTCGATGACGCTAGAGTTGTTATGGGAATTAGTGTGCAGTTACCGAATGTTGTTCGGAGTCCCGGATGAGATCCCGAACGTCACGAGGAGTTCCGGAATGGTCCGGAGGTAAAGATTTATATATGGGAAGTCCTATTTTGGCCACCGGAAAATGTTCGGGATTTTTCGGTATTGTACCGGGAAGGTTCTAGAAGGTTCTGAAGTGGGTCCCACCTGCATGGGGGGACCCACATGAACGTGGGTAGTGGGGGTAAGGCCCCACACCCCTGGTCAAGGTGCACCAAGATCCCCCCTTAGAAGGAATAAGATCATATCCCGAAAGGATAAGATCAAGATCCCTAAAAAGGGGGGATAACAATCGGTGGGGAAGGAAATGATGGGATTTCTTTCCTCCCACCTTTGCCAACGCCCCAATGGACTTGGAGGGAAAGAAAACAGCCCCCTCCACCCCTATATGTAGTGGGGAGGCGCATGGGAGCTTCACCCTTGCCCCTGGCGCAGCCCTCCCCCTCTCTAACTCCACTTCCTCCTCAGTAGTGCTTGGCGAAGCCCTGCCGGAGAACTGCAAGCTCCACCACCACGCCGTCGTGCTGTCGGAGCTCTCCCTCAACTTCTCCTCTCCCCTTGCTAGATCAAGAAGGAGGAGACGTCCCCGAGCGGTATGTGTGTTGAATGCGGAGGCGCCGTCCATTCGGCGCTAGATCGGATCTTCCGCGATTTGAATCGCCGCGAGTACGACTTCATCAACCACGTTCTTTTAACGCTTCCGCTTAGTGATCTTCAAGGGTATGAAGATGCACTCTCTCTCTCTCTTGTTGCTAGAATCTCCATAGATTGATCTTGGTGATGCGTGGAAATTTTTTAATTTCTGTTACGTTCCCCAAGAGTGGCATCATGAGCTAGGTCTATTGCGTAGATTTTATGCACGAGTAGAACACAAGTTGTTGTGGGCGTTGATTTTGTTTGATATGCTTACCATTACTAGTCCTATCTTGTTTCGACGGTATTGTGGGATGAAGCGGCCCGGACCGACCTTACACATACACTTACGTGAGACAGGTTCCACCGACTGACATGCACTTGTTGCATAAGGTGGCTAGCGGGTGCCAGTCTCTCCCACTTTAGTCGGATCGGATTCGATGAAAAGGGCCCTTATGAAGGGTGAATTGCAATTGGCATATCACATTGTTGTTTTGGCATAGGTAAGAAACGTTCTTGCTAGAAACCTATAGCAGCCACGTAAAAAACATGCAACAACAATTAGAGGACGTCTAACTTGTTTTTGCAGCATATGTCGTGTGATGTGATATGGCCAAGAAGGATGTGATGAATGAAATATATGTGATGTATGAGATTGATCATATTCTTGTAATAGGAATCACAACTTGCATGTCGATGAGTATGACAACCGGCAGGAGCCATAGGAGTTGTCTTTATTTATTGTATGACCTGCGTGTCACTGAATAACACCATGTAATTACTTTACTTCATTGCTAAACCGTTAGCCATAGTAGTAGAAGTAATAATTGGCGAGACAACTTCATGGAGACACGATGATGGAGATCATGATGATGGAGATCATGGTGTCATGCCGGTGACGATGATGATCATGGCGCCCCGAAGATGGAGATCAAAAGGAGCAAAATGATATTGGCCATATCATGTCACTATTTGATTGCATGTGATGTTTATCATGTTTATACATCTTATTTGCTTAGAACGACGGTAGTAAATAAGATGATCCCTCATAATAATTTCAAGAAAGTGTTGCCCCTAACTGTGCACCGTTGCGAAAGACCATTGTTTCGAAGCACCACGTGATGATCGGGTATGATAGATTCTAACGTTCGCATACAACGGGTGTAAGACAGATTTACACACACGAAACACTTAGGTTGACTTGACGAGCCTAGCATGTACAGAAATGGCCTCGGAACACAAGAGACCGAAAGGTCAAACATGAGTCGTATAGTAGATACGATCAACATGAAGATGTTCACCGATGATGACTAGTCCGTCTCACGTGATGATCGGACACGGCCTAGTTGACTCGGATCATGTATCACTTAGATGACTAGAGGGATGTCTATCTGAGTGGGAGTTCATTAGATGAACTTAATTATCCTGAACATAGTCAAAAGGTCTTTGCAAATTATGTCGTAGCTCGCGCTTTAGTTCTACTATTTAGACATGTTCCAAGAGAAAATATAGTTGAAAGTTGATAGTAGCAATTATGCGGACTGGGTCCGGAAACTGAGAATTGTTCTCATTGCTGTGCAGAAGGCTTATGTCCTTAATCCACCGCTTGGTGTGCTGAACCTCGAACGTCGTCTGTGGATGTTGCGAACATCTGACATACACGTTTTGATGACTACATGATAGTTCAGTAATGTTAAACGGTTTAGAATTTTGGCGTCGAAGACATTTTTGAAACATCGCGAAACATATGAGATGTTCCGAGGGCTGAAATTGGGATTTCAGGCTCGTGCCCACGTCAAGAGGTATGAGACCTCTGACAAGTTTCTTAGCCTACAAACTAATTGAGAAAAGCTCAATCGTTGAGCTTGTACTCAGATTGTCTGGGTACAACAATCACTTGAATCGAGTGGGAGTTAATCTTCCAGATGAGATAGTGATGTTTCTCCAAAGTCATTACCACCGAGCTGCTAGAGCTTCGTGATGAACTATAACCTATCAGGGATAGATATGATGATCCTTGAAATATTCGCAATGTTTGACACCGCGAAAGTAGAAATCAAGAAGGAGCATCAATTGTTAATGGTTAGTGAAACCACTAGTTTCAAGAAGGGCAAGGGCAAGAAGGGATACTTTATGAAATGGCAAATCAATTGCTGCTCTAGTGAAGAAACCCAAAGTTTGAACCCAAACCCGAGACTAAGTGCTTCTGTAATGAGGGGAACGGTCACTGAAGCAGAACTACCCTAGATACTTGGTAGATGAGAAGGCTGGCAAGGTCGATAGAAGTATATTGGATATACATTGTATTAAATGTGTACTTTACTAGTACTCCTAGTAGCACTAGGGTATTAAGATACCAGTTTGGTTGCTAAGTGTTAGTAACTCAAAATAAAAGAGCTATGGAATAAATGGAGACTAGCTAAAGGTGAGATGATGATATGTGTTGGAAGTGTTTCCAAGGTTGATGTGATCATGCATCGCATGCTCCCTCTAGCATCGAGATCGGTGTTAAACCTAAATAATTGTTATTTGGTGTTTGCGTTGAGCATAAACATAATTGGATTATGTTTATCGCAATACGGCTATTCATTTAAGGAGAATAATGGTTACTCTGTTTATTCGAATAATACCTTCAATGGTCTTGCACCTAAAATGAATGGTTTATTGAATCTCGATCGTAGTGATACACATGTTCATGCCAAAAGATATAAGATAGTAATGATAGTACCACCTACTTGTGGCACTGACATTTGAGTCATATTGGTATAAAACGCATGAAGAAGTTCCATGTTGATGGATCTTTGGACTCACTCGTTTTTGAAAAGATTAAGACATGTGAACCATGTTTATTGGTATATACGCATGAAGAAACTCCATGCAGATGGACCGTTTGGACTCACTTGATTTTGAATCACTTGAGACATGCAAATCATACCACATGGGCAAGATGACTGAAAGCCTCGTTTTTCAGTAAAATGGAACAAGAAAGAAACTTGTTGGAAGTAATACATTTTGATGTGTGTAGTCCAATGAGTGCTGAGGCACGCAGTGGATATCGTTATGTTCTTACTTCACAGATGATTTGAGTAGATACTGAGTATATTTACTTGATGAAACACAAGTCTGAATTATTGAATGGTTCAAGTAATTTCAGAGTGAAGTTGATGATCGTCGTGACAAGAGGATAAAATGTCTATGATATGATCATAGAGATGAATATCTGAGTTGTGAGTTTGGTACACAATTGAGACATTGTGGAAATTGTTTCACAACTAACACCGCCTGGAACACCATAGTGTGATGGTGTGTCCGAACATCATAGATGCACCCTATTGGATATGGGGCATACCATGATGTATCTTATCGAATTACCACTATCGTTCATGGGTTAGGCATTAGAGACAACCACATTCACTTTAAATAGGGCACCACGTAACTCCGTTGAGATGACACCGTATGAACTATGGTTTAGAGAAACCTAAGCTGTCGTTTCTTGAAAGTTTGGGGCTGCGACGCTTATGTGAAAAGTTTCATCCTAATAAGCTCGAACCCAAAGCGGATAGTGCTGGAAATATACCCTAGAGGCAATAATAAAAGGGTTATTATTATATTTCCTTGTTCATGATAATTGTCTTTTATTCATGCTATAACTGTATTATCCGGAAATCGTAATGCACGTGTGAATACATAGACCATAACATGTCCCTAGTGAGCCTCTAGTTGACTAGCTCGTTGGTCAATAGATAGTCATGGTTTCCTGACTATGGACATTAGATGTCATTGACAACGGGATCACATCATTAGGAGAATGATGTGATGGACAAGACCCAATCCTAAGCATAGCACAAGATCGTGTAGTTCGTTTTGCTAGAGCTTTTTTAATGTCAAGTATCTCTTCCTTAGACCATGAGATCGTGTAACTCCCGGATACCGTAAGAGTGCTTTGGGTGTCCCAAACGTCACAACGTAACTGGGTGACTATAAAGGTGCACTAAAGGTATCTCTGAAAGTGTCTGTTGGGTTGACACGGATCGAGACTGGGATTTGTCACTCCATATGACGGAGAGGTATCTCTGGGCCCACTCGGTAATGCATCATCATAATGAGCTCAAAGTGACTAAGTGTTTGGTCACGGGATCATGCATTACGGTACGAGTAAAGTGACTTGCCGGTAACGAGACTGAACGAGGTATTGGGATACCGACGATCGAGTCTCGGGCATGTAACGTACCGATTGACAAAGGGAATTGTATACGGGGTTGTTCGAATCCTCGACATCGTGGTTCATCCGATGAGATCATCGAGGAGCATGTGGGAGCCAACATGGGTATCCAGATCCCGCTGTTGGTTATTGCCCGAGAGCCGTCTCGGTCATGTCTACGTGTCTCCCGAACCCGTAGGGTCTACACACTTAAGGTTCGGTGATGCTAGGGTTGTATGAATATGAGTATGCAGCATACCGAATGTTGTTCGGAGTCCCGGATGAGATCTCGGACGTCAGGAGGAGTTCCGGAATGGTCCGGAGGTAAAGAATTATATATAGGAAGTGGTATTTCGGCCATCGGGAAAGTTTCGGGGTCACCCGGTATTGTACTGGGACCACCAAAAGGGGCCCGGGGGTCCACCAGGTGGGGCCACCCATCCCGGAGGGCCCCAAGGGCTGAAGTGGGGAGGGGAACCAGCCCATAGTGGGCTGGTGCGCCCACCTTGGCCCACCCCCTGCACCTAGGGTTGAAACCCTAGGGTGGGGGCGCCCCACTTGCCTTGGGGGGTACTCCACCCCCCTTGGCCGCCGCCCCCTTGGGAGATTGGATCTCCCAGGGCCGGCGCCCCCCCTGGGGGCCTATATAAAGGGAGGGGGAGGGAGGCAGCCGCACCCTGAAGTTCTGGCGCCCCCTCCCCCTGCTACACCTCTTCCTCCTCCGTCACGTGCTTGGCGAAGCCCTGCCGGAGTGTTGCTGTTCCACCACCACCACGCCGTTGTGCTGCTGCTGGAGCCATCGTCATCAACCTCTCCTTCCCCCTTGCTGGATCAAGAAGGAGGAGACGTCATCCGCTCCGTACGTGTGTTGAACGCGGAGGTGTCGTCCGTTCGGCGCTAGGATCTCCGGTGATAGGATCACGACGAGAACGACTACTTCAACCCCGTTCTTTTGAATGCTTCCGCTCGTGATCTACAAAGTGGTATGTAGATGCATCTCCCATGACTCATTGCTTAGATGAACTTATAGATGGATCTTGGTGAAACCGTAGGAAAAATTTTAATTTTCTGCAACGTTCCCCAATAGTGGTATCAGAGCTAGGTCTATGCGTAGTTCTCTATTGCACGAGTAGAACACAATTTTGTTGTGGGCATAGATCTTGTCAACTTGCTTGCTGCTACTAGTCTTATCTTGCTTCAGCGGTATTGTGGGATGAAGCGGCCCGGACCAACCTTACACGTATGCTTACGTGAGACCGGTTCCACCGACTGACATGCACTAGTTGCATATGGTGGCTGGCGGGTGTCTGTCTCTCCCACTTTAGTTGAAGCGGATTCGATGAAAAGGGTCCTTATGAAGGGTAAATAGAAGTTGACAAAATCACGTTGTGGTTATTCGTAGGTAAGAAAACGTTCTTGCTAGAACCCAATTGCAGCCTCGTAAAAGATGCAACAACAATTAGAGGACGTCTAACTTATTTTTGCAGCAATTGTCATGTGATGTGATATGTCCAGAAGTTGTGATGAATGATGAATGATATATTGTGATGTATGAGATCATGTTCTTGTAATAGGAATCACGACTTGCATGTCGATGAGTATGACAACCGGCAGGAGCCATAGGAGTTGTCTTTATTTTTTGCATGACCTGCGTGTCATTGAAGAACGCCATATAAATTACTTTAATTTATTGCTAAACGCATTAGCCATAGAAGTAGAAGTAGTCGTTGGCGTGACAACTTCATGAAGACACGATGATGGAGATCATGATGATGGAGATCATGGTGTCATGCCGGTGACGAAGATGATCATGGAGCCCCGAAGATAGAGATCGAAGGAGCTATATGATATTGGCCATATCATGTCACTACTATATAATTGCATGTGATGTTTATTATGTTTATGCATCTTGTTTACTTAGAATGACGGTAGTAAATAAGATGATCCCTTATAATAATTTCAAGAAAGTGTTCCCCCTAACTGTGCACCATTGCTAAAGTTCGTCGTTTCGAAGCACCACGTGATGATCGGGTGTGATAGATCCTTACGTTCACATACAACAGGTGTAAGACAGATTTACACATGCAGAACACTTAGGGTTAACTTGACGAGCCTAGCATGTACAGACATGGCCTCGGAACACAGAGACCGAAAGGTCGAACACGAGTCGTATGGAAGATACGATCAACATGGAGATGTTCACCGACGATGACTAGTCCGTCTCACGTGATGATCGGACACGGCCTAGTCAACTCGGATCGTGTAACACTTAGATGACTAGAGGGATGTCTAATCTGAGTGGGAGTTCATTAAAATAATTTGATTAGATGAACTTAATTATCATGAACTTAGTCTAAAACTTTTTACAAAATATGTCTTGTACATCAAATGGCCAACGCTCATGTCAACATGAACTTCAACGCGTTCCTAGAGAAAACCAAGCTGAAAGATGATGGCAGCAACTATACGGACTGGGTACGGAACCTGAGGATCATCCTCATAGCTGCTAGGAAACAATATGTCCTAGAAGGACCGCTAGGTGACGCTCCCATCCCAGAGAACCAAGACATTATGAATGCTTGGCAGTCTCATGCTGATGATTACTCCCTCGTTCAGTGCGGCATGCTTTACAGCTTAGAACCGGGGCTCCAAAAGCGTTTTGAGCAACACGGAGCATATGAGATGTTCGAGGAGCTGAAACTAGTTTTCCAAGCTCATGCCCGGGTCGAGAGATATGAAGTCTCCGACAAGTTCTATAGTTGTAAGATGGAGGGAAATAGTTCTGTCAGTGAGCATATACTCAAAATGTCTGGGTTGCACAACCGCCTGTCCCAGCTGGACATTAACCTCCCGGACGAGGCGGTCATTGATAGAATCCTTCAGTCGCTCCCACCAAGCTACAAGAGCTTTGTGATGAACTAAAATATGCAGGGGATGGTGAAGACCATTCCTGAAGTATTTTCAATGCTGAAGTCAGCAGAGGTTGAAATCAAGAAAGAACATCAAGTGTTGATGGTCAATAAGACCACTAAGTTCAAGAAGGGCAAGGGTAAGAAGAACTTCAAGAAGGACGGCAAAGATGTTGCTGCGCCCGGTAAGCCAGTTGCCGGGAAGAAGTCAAAGAATGGACCCAAGCCTGAAACTGAGTGCTTTTATTGCAAGAGGAAGGGTCACTGGAAGCGGAACTGCCCCAAATACTTAGCAGACAAGAAGGCCGGAAACACTAAAGGTATATTTGATATACATGTAATTGATGTGTACCTTACCAGTACTCGTAGTAACTCCTGGGTATTTGATACCGGTGCCGTTGCTCATATTTATAACTCACAGCAAGAGCTGTGGAATAAGCGGAGACTGGCGAAGGACGAGGTGACGATGCGCGTCGGGAATGGTTCCAAGGTCGATGTGATCGCCGTCGGCACGCTACCTCTACATTTACCTACGGGATTAGTTTTAAACCTCAATAATTGTTATTTAGTGCCAAGTTTGAGCATGAACATTGTATCTGGATCTCGTTTAATACGAGATGGCTACTCATTTAAATCCGAGAATAATGGTTGTTCTATTTATATGAGAGATATGTTTTATGGTCATGCCCCGATGGTCAATGGTTTATTCTTAATGAATCTCGAACGTAATGTTACACATATTCATAGCGTGAATACCAAAAGATGTAAAGTTGATAACGATAGTCCCACATACTTGTGGCACTGCCGCCTTGGTCACATTGGTGTCAAGTGCATGAAGAAGCTCCATGCTGATGGACTTTTAGAGTCTCTCGATTATGAATCATTTGACACATGCGAACCATGCCTCATGGGCAAAATGACCAAGACTCTGTTCTCCGGAACAATGGAGCGAGCAACCAACTTGTTGGAAATCATACATACCGATGTGTGCGGTCCAATGAGTGTTGAGGCTCGCGGAGGATATCGTTATGTTCTCACTCTCACTGATGACTTGAGTAGATATGGGTATGTCTACTTGATGAAACACAAGTCTGAGACCTTTGAAAAGTTCAAGGAATTCCAGAATGAAGTAGAGAATCAACGTGACCGAAAGATAAAATTCTTACGATCGAATCGTGGAGGAGAATATTTAAGTCACGAATTTGGTACACACTTAAGAAAATGTGGAATCGTTTCACAACTCACGCCGCCTGGAACACCTCAGCGTAACGGTGTGTCCGAATGTCGTAATCGCACTCTATTGGATATGGTGCGATCTATGATGTCTCTTATCGATTTACCGCTATCATTTTGGGGATACGCTCTAGAGACAGCTACATTCACTTTAAATAGGGCACCGTCTAAATCCGTTGAGACGACACCGTATGAATTATGGTTTGGGAAGAAACCTAAGCTGTCGTTTGTAAAAGTTTGGGGATGCGATGCTTATGTCAAGAAACTTCAACCTGAAAAGCTCGAACCCAAGTTGGAAAAATGCGTCTTCATAGGATACCCTAAAGAAACCATTGGGTATACCTTCTACTTAAGATCCGAGGGCAAGATCTTTGTTGCCAAGAACGGATCCTTTCTGGAAAAAGAGTTTCTCTCGAAAGAAGTAAGTGGGAGGAAAGTAGAACTCGATGAAGTACTACCTCTTGAACAGGATAGTAGTGCAGCTCAGGAAAATGTTCCTGTGATGCCTACACCAACTGAAGAGGAAAATAATGATGATGATCAAGGTACTTCGGATCAAGTTGCTACTGAACTTCGTAGGTCCACAAGGACACGTTTCGCACCAGAGTGGTACGGCAACCCTGTCCTGGAAATCATGCTGTTGGACAACGGTGAACCTTCGAACTATGAAGAAGCAATGGCGGGCCCAGATTCCAACAAATGGCTAGAAGCCATGAAATCCGAGATAGAATCCATGTATGAAAACAAAGTATGGACTTTGACTGACTTGCCCGATGATCGGCGAGCGATAGAAAACAAATGGATCTTTAAGAAGAAGACGGACGTGGATGGTAATGTCACCATCTATAAAGCTCGACTTGTCGCTAAGGGTTATTGGCAGGTTCAAGGGATTGACTACGATGAGACTTTCTCTCCCGTAGCGAAGCTTAAGTCCGTCCGAATCATGTTAGCAATTGCCGCATACTATGATTATGAGATATGGCAGATGGACGTCAAAACGGCATTCCTTAACGGGCATCTTAAGGAAGAACTGTATATGATGCAGCCGGAGGGTTTTGTCGATCCTAAGAATGCTAACAAAGTATGCAAGCTCCAGTGATCCATTTATGGGCTGGTGCAAGCATCTCGGAGTTGGAACATTCGCTTTGATGAGATGATCAAAGCGTTTGGGTTTATGCAGACTTATGGAGAAGCCTGCGTTTACAAGAAAGTGAGTGGGAGCTCTGTAGCATTTCTCATATTATATGTAGATGACATACTTTTTATGGGAAATGATATAGAACTTTTGGACAGCATTAAGGCCTACTTGAATAAGTGTTTTTCAATGAAGGACCTTGGAGAAGCTGCTTATATATTAGGCATCAAGATCTATAGAGATAGATCGAGACGCCTCATAGGTGTTTCACAAAGCACATACCTTGATAAGATTTTGAAGAAGTTCAAAATGGATCAGTCCAAGAAGGGGTTCTTGCCTGCATTGCAAGGTGTGAGATTGAGCTCGGCTCAATGCCCGACCACGGCAAAAGATAAAGAAGAGATGAGTGTCATCCCCTATGCTTCAGCCATAGGATCTATTATGTATGCCATGCTGTGTACCAGACCTGATGTAAACCTTGCCGTAAGTTTGGTAGGAAGGTACCAAAGTAATCCAGGCAACGAACACTGGACAGCGGTCAAGAATATCCTAAAGTACCTGAAAAGGACGAAGGACATGTTTCTCGTTTATGGAGGTGACGATGAGCTCGTCGTAAAGGGTTACGTCGACGCTAGCTTCGACACAGATCTGGATGACTCTAAGTCACAAACTGGATATGTGTATATGTTGAATGGTGGAGCAGTAAGCTGGTGCAGCTGCAAGCAGAGCATCGTGGCGGGATCTACATGTGAAGCGGAGTACATGGCAGCCTCGGAGGCAGCGCATGAAGCAATTTGGGTGAAGGAGTTCATCACCGACCTAGGAGTCATACCCAATGCATCGGGGCCGATCAAACTCTTCTGTGACAACACTGGAGCTATTGCCCTTGCCAAGGAGCCCAGGTTTCACAAGAAGACCAGGCACATCAAGCGTCGTTTCAACTCCATCCCCCTTGCCTTGGGGGGTACTCCACCCCCCTTGGCCGCCGCCCCTTGGGAGATTGGATCTCCCAGGGCCGGCGCGCCCCCTGGGGGCCTATATAAAGGTAGGGGGGAGGGAGGCAGCCGCACCCTGAAGTTCTGGCGCCCCCTCCCCCTGCTACACCTCTTCCTCCTCCGTCACGTGCTTGGCGAAGCCCTGCCGGAGTGCTGCTGTTCCACCACCACCACGCCGTTGTGCTGCTGCTGGAGCCATCATCATCAACCTCTCCTTCCCCCTTGCTGGATCAAGAAGGAGGAGACGTCATCCGCTTCGTACGTGTGTTGAACGCGGAGGTGTCGTCCGTTTGGCGCTAGGATCTCCGGTGATAGGATCACGACGAGAACGACTACTTCAACCCCGTTCTTTTGAACGCTTCCGCTCGCGATCTACAAAGTGGTATGTAGATGCATCTCCCATGACTCGTTGCTTAGATGAACTCATAGATGGATCTTAGTGAAACCGTAGGAAAAATTTTAATTTTCTGCAAAGTTCCCCAACAGATAGATACATCTTCATAGGACACCCAAAACAGTTGGGTATACCTCCTATTTCAGATCCGGAAGCAAAAGTGATTGTTTCTAGAAACGGGTCCTTTCTCGAGGAAAAGTTTCTCTCAAAAGAATTGAGTGGGAGGATGGTGGAGACTTGATATGGTTATTCGTCACTACAACTAGTGTGTAGCAGGGCACAGGAAGTTGTTCTCGTGGGACGACAAGGACGCGTACTGCTTCAGAGTGGTACGATAATCCTGTCTTGGAGGTCATGTTGCTAGACAACAATGAACCTACGAGCTATGGAGAAGCGATGGTGGGCCCGAATTCCGACAAATGGCTCGAGGCCATAAAATCCGAGAGAGGATCCATGTATGAAAACAAAGTGTAGACTTTGGAATAACTACTTGATGGTCATAAGGCTGTTGGGTACAGATGGATTTTAAAAGGGAAGACAGACAATGATGGTAAGTGTCACCATTAAGAAAGCTCGACTTGTCGCTAAGATGTTTTCTGACAAGTTCAAGGAGTTGACTACGATGAGACTTTCTCACTCGTAGCGATGCTATGAGTCTGTTGGAATTGTATTAGCAGTTACTGCATGAATTATGAAATCTTGCAGATAGGATGTCAAAAACCATTGTTTCCTCGACGATTTTCTTGGGGAAAGGTTGTATGTGATACAACCAGAAGGTTTTGTCAATCCTAAAAGATGCTAACAAGTATGCAAAACTCCACCAATCCTTATAAGGACTGGAGTGAGCATCTCGGAGTTGGAATATACACTTTGATGAGATGATCAAAGATTTTGGGTATGTACAAAGTTTATGATAAACTTGTATTTCCAAAGAAGTGAGTGGGAGCACTATAGCATTTCTGATGAGTATATGTTGTTAACATATTGTTGATCGGAAATGATGTAGAATTTCTGGAAAGCATAAAGGGTTATTTAAAAAGTGTTTTTTAATGGAAACCCTGGATTAAGCTACTTAAAAATTGAGCATCAAGATCTATAAGGATAGATCAAAAAAACGCTCAATAGTACTTTCAAATGAATACATACTGTGACAAGATTTTGAAGGAGTTCAAAATAGATCAGCAAAGAAGGAGTTCTTGGCTGTGTTATAAGGTGTGAATATTGAGTAAGACTCAAGACCTGACCACGGCAGAAGAGAGAGAAAGGACGAAGGTCGTCCCCTATGCTTTAGACGTAGGCTCTACAGTATGCTATGCTGTGTACCGCACCTAAAGTGTGCCTTGCCATGAGTCAGTCAAGGGGTACAAGAGTGATCCAGGAATGGATCACATGACATCGGTCAAACTTAACCTTAGTAACTAGTGGACTAAGGAATTTTCTCGACTATGGAGGTGGTAAAAGAGTTCGTCGTAAAGGGTTACGCCGATGCAAACTTTGACACTAATCTGGATTATTCTGAGTAGTAAACCGGATTCGTATAGTAGAACAATTATTTGGAATAGCTCCAAATAGAGCGTGGTAGCTGCATCTAGGAGATGACATAGAGATTTATAAAGCACACACGGATCTGAAAGATTCAGACCCGTTGACTAATAACCTCTCTCACAAGCGAGATATGATCAAACCCAATGGGTGTTGGACTCGTTACAATCACATAGTGATGTGAACTAGATTATTTACTCTAGTGCAAGTGGGAGACTGTTGGAAATATGCCCTGGAGGCAATAGTAAAATGGTTATTATTATATTTCCTTGTTCATGATAATTGTCTATTGTTCATGCTATAATTGTATTAACTGGAAACCGTAATACCTGTGTGAATACATAGACCAAAACATGTCCCTAGTGAGCCTCAAGTTGACTAGCTCTTTGATCAATAGATGGTTATGGTTTCTTGACCATGGACAATGGATGTCATTGATAACAGGATCACATCATTAGGAGAATGATGTGATGGACAAGACCCAATCCTAAGCATAGCACAAGATCGTGTAGTTCGTTTGCTATAAGCTTTTCTAATGTCAAGTATCATTTCCTTAGACCATGAGATTGTGCAACTCCCGGATATCGTAGGAATGCTTTGGGTGTGCCAAACGTCACAACGTAACTGGGTGGCTATAAAGGTGCACTACGGGTATCTCCTAAAGTGTTTGTTGGGTAGGCACGAATCGAGACTGGGATTTGTCACTTCGTGTGACGGAGAGGTATCTCTGGGCCCACTCGGTAATGCATCATCATAATGAGCTCAATGTGACTAAGTAGTTAGTCATGGATCATGCATTACAGAACGAGTAAAGTGACTTGCCGGTAATGAGATTGAACGAGGTATTGGGATACCGACGATCGAATCTCGGGCAAGTAACGTACAAATTGACAAAGGGAATTGTATACGGGATTGCTTGAATCCTTGACATCATGGTTCATCCGATGAGATCATCGTGGAACATGTGGGAGCCAACATGGGTATCCAGATCCCTCTGTTGGTTATTGGCCAGAGAGCTATCTCGGTCATGTCTACATGATTCCCGAACCCGTAGGGTCTACACACTTAAGGTTCGGTGACGCTAGAGTTGTTATGGGAATTAGTGTGCAGTTAACGAATGTTGTTCAGAGTCCCGGATGAGATCCCGGACGTCACGAGGAGTTCCGGAATGGTCCGGAGGTAAAGATTTATATATGGGAAGTCCTATTTTGGCCACCGGAAAATGTTTGGGATTTTTCGGTATTGTACCGGGAAGGTTCTAAAAGGTTCTGGAGTGGGGCCCACCTGCATGGGGGACCCACATGAACTTGGGTAGTGGGGGCAAGGCCCCACACCCCTTGTCAAGGCGCACCAAGATCCCCCCTTAGAAGGAATAAGATCATATCCCGAAAGGATAAGATCAAGATCCCTAAAAAGGGGGATAACAATCGGTGGGGAAGGAAATGATGGGATTTCTTTCCTCCCACCTTAGCCAACGCCCAATGGACTTGGAGGGCAAGAAACCAGCCCCATCCACCCCTATATATAGTGGGGAGGCACATGGGAGCTTCACCCTTGCCCCTGGCACAGCCCTCCCCCTCTCCAACTCCACTTCCTCCTCAGTAGTGCTTGGCGAAGCCCTGCCGGAGAACTATAAGCTCCACCACCACGTTGTCATGCTGCCGGATCTCTCCCTCAACTTATCCTCTCCCCTTGCTGGATCAAGAAGGAGGAGACGTCCCCAGGTTGTACGTGTGTTGAACGCGGAGGCGCCGTCCATTCGGCGCTAGATCGGATCTTCTGCGATTTGAATCGCCGCGAGTAGGACTCCATCAACCGCGTTCTTGTAACGCTTCCGCTTAGCGATCTTCAAGGGTATGAAGATGCACTCCCTCTCTCTCTTGTTGCTAGAATCTCCATAGATTGATCTTGGTGATGCGTAGAAAATTTTGAATTTCTGTTATGTTCCCCAAGAGGTTCCGCCTCGTGGCGGCGGAGTTTCGTCCCGTAAGCTTGCCCATGATTTTTTTCCAGGGTAAAAGCCTTCAGATAGCAGAAGATGGACACCGGAGGGCCACCAGGGGGCCCAGGAGACAAGGGAGCGCGCCCAGTAGGAGGGGGCGCGTCCCCCACCCTCCTGGCCAAGGTGTGGGCCCCCTGATGTATTTCTTTCGCTCAATAATTCTTAATAAATCCAAAAATATGTTTCGTGGAGTTTCAGGACTTTTGGAGCAGTGCAGAATAGGTTTCCAATGTTTGCTCCTTTTCTAGCCAGAATTCCCGCTGCCGGCATTCCCCCTCTTCATGGTA
Organism: Triticum dicoccoides; assembly: GCF_002162155.2. NCBI lineage: Eukaryota > Viridiplantae > Streptophyta > Magnoliopsida > Poales > Poaceae > Triticum > Triticum dicoccoides. The sequence goes on along the minus strand of NC_041391.1, from coordinate 648,942,083 downwards.
AACCTTGTAAAATAAGAGAGAATAGCCATAAGTATTGAGATATAGTGTGTAATAACAGCCCATAATGCAATAAATATTGATATAAAAGAATGATGCATAATGGATGTATCAACAGTGTAGTGTGTTGGCTCGAGCGGCACCCACGCCCTCCGTGGCGATCAAGGCAACCTACGCCGGTGGTCCATGATGGGTGGACCACGGGCGCTGTCAGGGCCATTGTCGTATGTCGGCTTGTGCCGCGCCCGTGCCCGTACGCAATGGAATAGCTAGACCCGCCTACTATTGTCTTTGCCTCTGTCGGGCTGGTTCGGTCGCTATAGTCGGTGTCTCGGTGGGTGTGGTGTGCCTGTCTGTGCTGGATCGCATGACACCTATGCCCCTCCCTACGGACGGTTCGGTCGCTACAGTCGGTGCATCGGTACGTGTGGTATGCCTGTCTGTACCGTATTGCACGACGTCTATGCCCATCCCCTGGGACGATTTAATTAGTCACACCAACTGGTCTCACGCGGGCCAGGGGACAGTGATGCATCGCGCTCCTATCGTGTAGGCATAAAATAAAGCATAAAATTATCACATAACTTTGACTCATCAACGGTCTGCCTGGAATCTGCAACATGATATAGAATTTTGGGTGATCGATGATCTCGTTCCCGATCCAATTGATCGTCTAGGAGATTGGGAGCATGTGATGATGGAAGGACCATGGCTTTTCGGGGATGCCCGGTCTTGATGGCACATTACGATGGCTGGTGCGAGGTGACTGAAGTAGAATTTTTCTTGTATCAGGCATGGGTCAGAGTGAGGAGTCTCAAGGAAAAATGCATTGAGCTAGCATTGTGGGGTAGTTGGCGAAGAACGCAGGGGTGTTGGAGCATGTGGATGAGCAGTTAGTGAAAGGAAAGGGGGGTCAGGATTAGTGTTACCTGGATATGTATAAGCTACTATTGAGATGTATAAGTCTGACATGGAGGAAGAATAAATTGTTCTTTGGCCTTGAATACTAGAAGATTCCAATGTGATGTGTGGTATGTGGTTTCATGAGTCATGTGGCAAAGGAACATGGGAACGAGATTCATTACACACATGACTTTGTTGAGCTACATGCACTGATTGCTCCACAGTTTAGGAGGGAAGACAAGTGGATGTTTTAGAGCCGAGGAGGTAGAGGAGTAAGAATAACAAGGGAAGAGGCGTGAGGTGAGAGATTATGCGCATATATATACACCAAGTGGAGTGTAGAGGGAAGACGAAGATCTACGAAGTACAACATCTAGTCCGGTTAAACCCTGTAAATACACCGTCGATGAGGTCTATGAAGCATCAGGTTCAGTACACCGAAAAGGCAGAAGTTGAGGCTAATGGTAACCAATTGTTATTGATAGACAAGAAGGGTGATGCATTAGGTGATAAGGAGATTTCGAAAGACAAGGAAGAGGAGGAAGAGTATAATACATCACTAGGGAATAAGCGATAGAAAACTGATGAAGTGTCAGTAATGCAGCCCCAAACATGGAGGACCACCGAGCCTAATGTGTACCTTGGCGTGGAATTGGGGGGAGGGGGTCAAGAACTACTCGTGTACTACCACCAAGGCTAATGTGTACCCATCCATGTTTTCGTCTGTGAGACAAGGAAAAGTGAGGACTAGATGGAAAACTTATGATGGAGGCTCAGTTTACGTGGTTTACGGGAGATGGGACTGGCGTAAGAAATGGTTGCTTAGCTCTTTTCTCGCATCAATCTCTACATGTGTAGGCAATGGGAAAGATCAACAGGTACATTGATGTGTGCATACAAGAGCAATAGTCAAAGCTGCCGTGGCAGACAATATTTGTGTACCGCAAACCAAAAGTGAAGAATAGACATAATATGTGGGTGTTATTGTCTAACTTGAGGTGCAGGTATACACTCGTGTGGATGGTGATGGGTGGTTATAACAAGGCATTGTGGAAGCACGAGCATTGCTCACCGTTCCTTGGTCGTGGTTATAGATGGAGGCCTTTCCACTTTCGTGCCACCCTAGCAGTGTGCAAGCTCACGGATATCGAATTCAAGATCTCACTATGACATCAATGTGTCCACTAGCCTACATACTTGCAAGGCTTTCTGAAGGCAAGGCTCCGGATGCAACTATATCACCAATGGGCATGACTATGCCATGTGGTACTAATTTGTCGATGGTATATATCCTCCATGGGCGACGTTTGTCAAGGCCATCTTCCATCCAATAGGTATCAATAATAGTCCATGCTAACAAACATCCAATTGGATATATATATCATGATCTTTCAAACACGAGGAGCTTGCCAAAGGATAAAATGAAAAAAGGAAAGGTAAAGATCACCTTGACTCAAGTAAAAAGTAAAAACATAAAGTAAGAACATAAAGTAAAAGATCGGCCCTTCAGAGAGGGAAGCAGAGGTCGTCATGCTCTTTTAGGGTTGGATACACAAAATCTTAGTACGAAAGAACGTCACTTTATATTTCCACTTGTGTATGGACCTTTATTATGCAGTTCGTCGCTTTTATTGCTTCCATAACAAGATCGTATAAAGCTTATTTTCTCCGCACTAATAAGTCATGCATATTTAGGGAGCAATTTTTTATTGCTTGCATCGATGACAACTTACTTGAAGGATCTTACTCAATCCATAGGTAGATATAGTGGACTCTCATGGCAAAACTGGGTTTTAAGGATATTTGGAAGCACAAGTAGTATCTCTACTTGGTGCTAGGAATTTTGCTAGCAATAGGGGGAAATGCAAGCTCAACATGTTTGGAAGGTCAATGACAATATACTTTAACTGAGATGTGAGGAAACATAAACCATTACGTTATCTTCCTTGTCCAACGTCAACCCTTTTAGCATGTCATACTTAATGAGTGCTCACAATCATAAAAGATGTCCAAGATAGTATATTTATATGTGAACCTCTCTTTCCTTATCACTTCCTATTAATTGCAACAATGACCAGAACTACGTTTATTAACTCTCAACAATTTTTATGCCTCATACTTTCTATATGTGAGGTCATCACTAACTATAAGATCAGTATGAACTCTTTAATTCTTTCTACTTTCTCAAGATCATAGCAACACAGCAAAGCCCTTGACTCAACACTAATCTTTATTATAGATAGCTCACGGACTCGATTACAAAAAGAGATCACAACGCAAAACTCAAAACTTCAATCTACTAGATCAAGATACTACTAAAAGGATCGAACTAAATAAAACGGTAAAGATAGGAGTGTGATGGTGATACGATACCGGGGCACCTCCCCCAAGCTTGGCAGTTGCCAAGGGGAGTGCCCATACCCATGTGATTATGTCTCCTTCTTCACTGTTGGTGTTATGATCTTCTTGACGATGATGCCCTTCAGGATACGGTTCTCCTCCTCGATCTTATTGACTTGTTGTTTGAGGCCCATAATTTCTTTACGGAGCTTGCCCGTAACGGCCAAAGCTCCCTTTACCCATGGATGCTGCATAGCTTCTAGAGAACAAGTGAAGCTCTTTTTCATATTTTCATAAGAGAGAAATCTAAAGTTGGAAGGCATGACCGAAGTTGGGATAGTCAAGCTAGGTAGTTCCCCCGTCATGAATTCTGCTTGGAGACGAGAGGTAACTTCTTGACCTTCCTCCATGGCATCCATCCTTTTCAAATCAGCTTCCATCTCATCCTCCGTTGATGGTCCAAAGTGATAAGCATCACTATTTGCTCCTGGTACCGGTGTTGGGTGAGACACCCGACTCTCCCCGATTGACTCTTGAGAAGACATCTTGCTCTTGATCTATAACAGGAGACAGCTCGAAACGAAAACAGAGGATATTTGCGTGATACAGTGGTCAAAACCTTCTGGAGTATATATAATGAATTTTTACCGACTAAAATATGTAACATGCAGGGAAACAGGGTCCGGGAGGCACACGAGGTGGCCACAAGACAGGGGGTGCGCCCAGTAAGGGTGGGCGCGCCCTCCACTCTCGTGGGGGCCTCGTGTCCCTATCGGACTACTTCTTTCTTCCTAAAATTCTTAAATAATCCAAAACTGATAAAAATTGCCATTGGAGTTGTTTTGGAGTCGGTTTACTTACCGTACCACATACCTATTCCTTTTCGGAGTCTGGAACATTCTGGAAAGTGTCCCTTATGTATTCCTCCGAGGTTACAGTTTCAATAATATTAGTTTCAACATTAATAGGATTACCTGAAATATAATGTTTAATTCTTTGACCGTTTACCACCCTCGGACTTGTGCCTTCGAAGTTGTTGATCTTTATGGCACCAGAACCATAGACCTCCTCGATAATGTAGGGACCTTCCCATTTAGAGAGAAGCTTTCCTACAAAAAATCTTAAACGAGAGTTGAATAATAACACATAATCTCCTACGTTAAACTCACGCTTTTGTATCCTTTTATCATGCCAGCACTTGACTTTTTCTTTGAATAGCTTGGCATTCTCATAAGCTTGGGATCTCCATTCATCAAGTGAGCTAATATCAAACAACCTCTTCTCACCGGCAAGTTTGAAGTCATAATCGAGCTCTTTAATAGCCCAATATGTTTTATGTTCAAGCTCAATAGGTAAATGACAAGCTTTTCCATAAACCATCTTATATGGAGACATACCCATAGGATTTTTGTATGCAGTTCTATAGGCCCATAATGCATCATCAAGTTTTTTGGACCAATTCTTTCTAGATCTATTAACAGCCTTTTGCAAAATTAACGTGAGCTCTCTATTGCTCAACTCTACTTGACCACTAGACTGCGGATGATAAGGAGATGTGATTCTATGATTAACATCATACTTAGCAAGCATCTTACGAAAAGCACCATGAATAAAATGTGAACCACCATCAGTCATAAGATATCTAGGGACTCCAAACCTCGGAAAAATAACTTCTTTAAGCATTTTAATAGAAGTGTTATGATCAGCACTACTAGTTGGAATAGCTTCTACCCACTTAGTAACGTAATCAACAGCAACTAAAATATGTGTATAACCATTAGAGGTAGGAAAAGGTCCCATATAATCAAAGCCCCAAACATCAAACGGTTCAATAACAAGAGAATAATTCATAGGCATTTCTTGACGTCTACTAATGTTACCTATTCTTTGACATTCATCACAAGGTAAGACAAACTTACGAGCATCTTTGAAGAGAGTAGGCCAATAAAAACCAGACTGTAGTACCTTGTGTGCAGTTCTATCTCCAGCATGGTGCCCTCCATAGGATTCAGAGTGACACTTGCGTAGGATCTGTTCCTGTTCATGCTCAGGCACACAACATCTAATAACACCATCTACTCCTTCTTTATAAAAGTGTGGGTCATCCCAAAAGTAATGTCTTAAATCATAAAAGAACTTTTTCTTTTGCTGGTATGTGAAGCTAGGTGGTATAAATTTAGCAACAATATAATTAGCATAATCAGCATACCAAGGAGCAGTACGAGAAGCATTAATGACCGCTAATTGTTCATTGGGAAAGCTATCATCAATAGGCAATGGGTCATCAAGAACATTCTCTAACCTAGACAAGTTGTCTGCAATGGGATTCTCAGCTCCCTTTCTATCAATAATATGCAAATCAAATTCTTGGAGCAGGAGAACCCATCTAATGAGTCTAGACTTAGCGTCTTTCATTTCCATAAGATATTTAATAGCAGCATGATCAGTGTGAATAGTAATTTTGGAATCAACAATATAAGGTCTAAACATATCACATGCAAACACAACTGCTAAGAATTCTTTTTCAGTAGTAGCATAATTTCTTTGGGCAGTATCAAGAGTCTTACTAGCATACTGGATAACATTCAATTTCTTATCAACTCTTTGCCCTAGAACAGCACCTACAGCATAATCACTAGCATCACACATAATTTCAAAAGGTAAATTCCAATCAGGTGGCTGAACAACAGGTGCAGTGATCAAAGCTTTCTTAAGTATTTCAAATGCTTCTACACAATCATCATCAAAGACAAAAGGAATATCTTTTTGCAACAAATTAGTCAGAGGCCTAGAGATCTTAGAAAAGTCCTTAATGAACCTCCTATAAAAACCGGCATGACCAAGGAAACTTCTTATACCTTTTATGTCCTTGGGACATGGCATATTTTCAATAGCATCAACTTTGGCTTTGTCAACTTCAATACCTCTCTCGGAAATCTTATGCCCCAAGACAATGCCTTCATTAACCATAAGGTGACACTTCTCCCAATTCAGAACGAGACTAGTGTCTTTGCATCTCTGCAAAACTCGATCAAGGTTGCTCAAACAATTATCAAAGGAGGATCCATAAACGGAGAAGTCATCCATGAATACCTCACAAATCTTTTCACAAAAATCAGAGAATATAGCCATCATGCATATTTGAAAGGTAGCAGGTGCGTTACATAAACCAAAAGGCATACGTCTATAAGCAAAGGTACCGAAAGGGCAAGTAAAAAAAGTTTTGATTGATCTCCCGCTGACACAGGTATTTGAGAGAAACTAGAATAACCATCTAGAAAGCAAAAATGTGTGTGTTTGGATAGTCTTTCTAGCATTTGATCAATAAAAGGTAACAGGTAATGATCTTTCTTAGTAGCCTTATTTAATTTATGAAAATCAGTTACCATCCTATAACCTGTAATAATTCTTTGCGGGATCAATTCATCTTTATCATTAGGAACAACGGTAATACCTCCCTTTTTAGGAACACAATGGGCAGGGCTTACCCAATCACTATCAGCAACGGGATAAATTATACCTGCCTCAAGGAGCTTTAGTATCTCCTTTCTTACCACTTCTTTCATCTTGGGATTTAGTTGTCGTTGAGGATCTCTAACTGGTTTGGCATCGTCCTCCAATTTAATTTTGTGTTGGCATAACGTGGGACTAACGCCCTTAAGATCATCCAGAGTATATCCAATAGCAGCTCGGTGCTTCTTCAGAGTTTTCAATAATCTTTCTTCTTCTTGCTCTGAAAGGTTAGCACTAATAATAACAGGATATATTTTCTTTTCATCAAGATAAGCATACTTAAGATTGTCAGGTAAAGGTTTGAGTTCAAACACGGGATCACCCTTGGGTGGAGGGGGATCCCCAAGAATTTCAACGGGAATATTATGTTTTAGCATCGGTTCCTGTTTAAGGAATACTACATCTATTTCCCTTCTTTCCTTCATAAACATATCATTTTCATGGTCTAGCAAATACTGTTCTAACGGATCAGTAGGAGGCACAGCAATGGAAGCAAGACCAATTATTTCATCTTTACTAGGTAATTCTTTATCACGGGGTTGCCTACGAAATTTAGCAAAATTAAACTCATGAGTCATATCATCCAAGCCAATCATAACAACATCCTTTTTGCAATCAATCTTAGCTTTAACAGTGTTCAAGAAGGGTCTACCAAATATAATGGGACAAAAGCCATCTTGAGGGGAAGTAAGAACAAGAAAATCAGCAGGGTATTTAATCTTCCCACACAAGACTTCAACATATCTAACAATCCCAATTGGTGAAATAGTATCTCTATTAGCAAGCTTGATAGTAACATCAATATCTTCTAACTCAACAGGTGCAATGTCATGCATAATTTCTTTATATAAATCATAGGGTATTGGACTAGTGCTAGCACCCATATCACATAAGCCATGATAACAATGATCCCCTATTTTAATAGAAATAACAGGCATGCCTACAACAGGTCTATGTGCCTTAGCATCTGGTTTTGCCATATTAGCAGCTTCATCGAAGAAGTAAATAACATGGCCATCTAAATTATCATCCAAGAGATCTTTAACCATAGCAATACTAGGTTCAACCTTCATTTGCTCAGGAGGTTTATAAGTTCTAGTATTACTCTTACGAATAACAGTCGAAGTTCTAGCATGATCCTTTATCCTAACAGGAAATAGGGGTTTCTCAACATAAGTAGTAGGAACAATAGGATCACTATAGGTGATAGTCTTTTCTTCAACTGTAATAGGTGCAACTACTTTCACTTCAACAGGAGGATTATATTTAAACCACTTCTCTTTAGGGAGATCAACGTGAGTAGCAAAAGATTCACAGAAAGAAGCTACTATCTCAGAGTCAAGTCCATACTTAGCGCTAAATCCACGAAAAGCATAGATATCCATAAAAGATTTAACACAATCGAACTTAGGTGTCATACCTGACTCCTTACCATCGTCGGAACCCCAATCTTCAGAGTTGCGTTTAATTCTGTCCAATAAGTCCCATTTGAAATCAATAGTCTTTAGCATATAAGAACCAGCACAGGAAGTATCGAGCAGGTTGCGATTATTAAGAGAAAGCCGAGCATAAATTTTTTGAATAATCATTTCCCGGGAGAGCTCATGATTGGGGCATGAATATAACATTGACTTAAGCCTCCCCCAAGCTTGAGCGATGCTTTCTCCTTCTCGAGGCCAGAAATTATATATGTAGTTACGATCACGATGAACAACATGCATAGGGTAGAAATTCTGGTGAAATTCCAACTTCAATTGTTTATAATTCCAAGATCTCGTATCATCACATAGCCTATACCATGTCAATGCATATCCCTTCAAAGATAAAGGGAAGACCTTCCTTTTGACAACATCATCAGGAATACATGCAAGCTTAAATAATCCACAAACTTCATCCACAAATATAAGGTGTAAATCGGGATGCAATGTTTCATCTCCTGTAAATGGATTAGCTATCAGTTTCTCTATCATACCCGAAGGAATCTCAAAATAAATATTTTCATAAGGTTCAGTTGGTTGAGGAGCAACTCTTTGCTCTTCTGGTTGGGGTGAAGATACCCCGAACAAGCCCCTCAAAGGATTAGTTTCCATAGTGACAAGTAACAGAAAATTTCAGCACACTAAATAAAATTTTCCTTACCAAGTTCCACTTACCAAAAGCGCTACACTCCCCAGCAACGGTGCCAGAAAATAGTCTTGATGACCCACAAGTGTAGGGGATCTATCGTGGTCCTTTCCATAAGTAAGAGTGTCGAACCCAACGAGGAGCAGAAGGAAATGATAAGCGGTTTTCAATAAGGTTTTCTCTGCAAGCACTAAAATTGTAGGTGATAGATAGTTTTGTGATAAGATAAATAGTAATGAGTAACAAGTAAACAAAGTAAATAAAGTGCAGCAAGGTGGCCCAATCCTTTATGTAGCAAAGGATAAGCCTGGACAATTTCTACTAATAAAAAAGGAGCTCCCGAGGACACATGGGAATTATCGTCAAGCTAGTTTTCATCATGTTCATATGATTCACGTTCGGTACTTTGATAATTTGATATGTGGGTGGACCGGTGCTTGGGTACTGCCCTTATTTGGACAATCATCCCACTTATGATTAACCCCTATTGCAAGCATCCGCAACTACAAAAGAAGTATTAAGGTAAACCTAACCACAACATTAGACATATGGATCCAAATCAACCCCTAACGAAGCAACACATAAACTAGGGTTTAAGCTTATGTCACTCTAGCAACCCATCATCTACTTATTACTTCCCAATGCCTTCCTCTAGGCCCAAATAATGGTGAAGTGTCATGTAGTCGACGTTCACATAACACCACTAGAGGAGAGACAACATACATCTCATCAAAATATCGAACGAATACAAAATTCACATGACTAATAATAGCAAGACTTCACCCATGTCCTCAGGAACAAACGTAACTACTCACAAAGCATATTCATGTTCATAATCAGAGCTATAATAATATGCATTAAGGATCTAAACATATGATCTTCCACCAAGTAAACCAATAAGTATCAACAACAAGGAGTAATCAACACTACTAGCAACCCACAGGTACCAATTTGTGGTTTTGGATACAAGATTGGATACAAGAGATGAACTAGGGTTTAAGAGGAGATGGTGCTGGTGAAGATGTTGATGGAGATTGACCCCCTCCCAATGAGAGGATCGTTGGTGATAACGTTGGTGATGATCCCCCACCCGGAGGGAAGTGTGCCAGGCAAAACAGCTCTGCCAGAGCCCTGGATTGGTTCCGCCACCTGCTAGGGATCGTTGCGGAAATTAAAAAAATTCTACGCATCACCAAGATCAATCTATGGAGATTCTAGCAACAAGAAAGGGAGAGAATGAGCATCTTCATACCTTTGAAGATCGCTAAGCGGAAGCGTTACAAGAACACGGATGATGGAGTTGTACTTGCGGCGATTCAAATCACGGAAGATCCGATCTAGCGTCGAACGGATGGCACCTCCGCGTTCAACACACGTACAGCCCAGGGACGTCTCCTCCTTCTTGATACAACAAGGGGATAGGAGAAGTTGAGGGATAGCTCCGGCAGCACGATGGTGTGGTGGTGGAGCTTGTGATTCTCCGGAAGGGCTTCGCCAAGCACTACTGAGGAGGAAGTGGAGTTGGAGAGGGGGAGGGCTGCGCCAGGGGCAAGGGTGAAGCTCCCATGCGCCTCCCCACTATATATAGGGGTGGAGGGGGCTGGTTTCTTGCCCTCAAAGTCCATTGGGGCGTTGGTAAAGGTGGGAGGAAAGAAATCCCATCATTTCCTTCCCCACCGATTTTTATCCCCCCTTTTTAGGGATCTTGATCTTATCCCTTCGGGATATGATCTTATTCCTTCTAGGGGGGATCTTGGTGCGCCTTGACTAGGGGTGTGGGGCCTTGCCCCCACTACCCACGTTCATGTGGGTCCCCCCATGCTGGTGGGCCCAACTCTGGAACCTTCTAGAAACTTTGAAGATCGCTAAGCGGGAGAGGGAGTGCATCTTCATACCCTTGAAGATCGCTAAGTGGAAGCGTTACAAGAACACGGTTGATGAAGTCGTACTCGCGGCGATTCAAATCGCGGAAGATCCGATCTAGCGCCAAATGGACGGCGCCTCCGCGTTCAACACACGTACAGCCCGGGGACGTCTCCTCCTTCTTGATCTAGCAAGGGGAGAGGAGAAGTTGAGGGAGAGCTTCGGCAGCACGACGGCGTGGTGGTGGAGCTTGCAGTTCTCCGGCATGGCTTCGCCAAGCACTACTGAGGAGGAAGTGGAGTTGGAGAGGGGGAGGGCTGCGCCAGGGGCAAGGGTGAAGCTCCCATGCGCATCCCCACTATATATAGGGGTGGAGGGGGCTGGTTTCTTGCCCTCCAAATCCATTGGGGCGTTGGCAAAGGTGGGAGGAAAGAAATCCCATCATTTCCTTCCCCACCGATTGTTATCCCCCCTTTTTAGGGATCTTGATCTTATCCTTTCGGGATATGATCTTATTCCTTCTAAGGGGGGATCTTGGTGCGCCTTGACCAGGGGTGTGGGGCCTTACCCCCACTACCCACGTTCATGTGGGTCCCCCCATGCAGGTGGGCCCCACTCCAGAACCTTCTAGAACCTTCCCGGTACAATACCGAAAATCCCGAACATTTTCCGGTGGCCAAAGTAGGACTTCCCATATATAAATCTTTACCTCCGGACCATTCCAGAACTCCTCGTGACGTCCGGGATCTCATCCGGGACTCTGAACAACATTCAGTAACTGCACACTAATTCCCATAACAACTCTAGCGTCACCAAACCTTAAGTGTGTAGACCCTACGGGTTCGGGAATCATGCAGACATGACCGAGACAGCTCTCTGACCAATAACCAACAGCGGGATCTGGATACCCATGTTGGCTCCCACATGTTCCACGATGATCTCATCGGATGAACCACGATGTCAAGGATTCAAGCAATCCTATATACAATTCCCTTTCTCAATCGGTACGTTACTTGCCCGAGATTCGATCGTCGGTATCCCAATACCTCGTTCAATCTCGTTACCGGCAAGTCACTTTACTCATTCCATAATGCATGATGCCATGACTATCTACTTAGTCACATTGAACTCATTATGATGATGCATTACCGAGTGGGCTCAGGATACCTCTCCGTCATACGGAGTGACAAATCACAGTCTCGATTCGTGCCAACCCAACAGACACTTTCGGAGATACCCGTAGTGCACCTTTATAGCCACCCAGTTATGTTGTGACGTTTGGCACACCCAAAGCATTCCTACGGTATCCGGGAGTTGCACAATCTCATGGTCTAAGGAAATGATACTTGACATTAGAAAAGCTTTTAGCAAACGAACTACACGATCTTGTGCTATGCTTAGGATTGGGTCTTGTCCATCACATCATTCTCCTAATGATGTGATCCCATTATCAATGACATCCAATGTCCATGGTTAGGAAACCATAACCATCTATTGATCAATGGGCTAGTCAACTAGAGGCTCACTAGGGACATGTTGTGTTCTATGTATTCACACATGTATTACGGTTTCCAGTTAATAAAATTATAGCATGAACAATAGACAATTATCATGAACAAGGAAATATAATAATAACCATTTTATTATTGCCTCTAGGGCATATTTCCAACAGTCTCCCACTTGCACTAGAGTCAATAATCTAGTTCACATCACTATGTGATTGTAATGAATCCAACACCCATTGGGTCTGATCATACCTCGCTTGTGAGAGAGGTTATTAGTCAACGGGTCTGAATCTTTCAGATCCATGTGTGCTTTACAAATCTCTATGTCATCTCCTAGATGCAGCTACCACGCGCTATTTGGAACTATTCCAAATAACTGCTCTACTATACGAATCTGGTGTACTACTCAGAGTCATCCAGATTAGTTTCAAATTTTGCATCGGTGTAACCCTTTACGACGAACTCTTTGACCACCTCCATAATCGAGAAAATTCCTTTGTCAACTAGTAACTAAGCATAAGTTTGACCGCTGTCATGTGATCCATTCCTAGATCGCTCTTGTACCCCTTGATTGACTCATGGCGAGGCACACTTCAGGTGCGGTACACAACATAGCATACTGTAGAGCCTACGTCTAAAGCATAGGGGACGACCTTCGTCCTTTCTCTTTCTTCTGCCGTGGTCAGGTCTTGAGTCTTACTCAATACTCACACCTCATAACACAGCCAAGAATTCCTTCTTTGCCGATCTATTTTGAAATCCTTCAAAATCTTGTCACGGTGTGTATTCGTTTGAAAGTACTACCAAGCGATCTTGATCTATCCTTATAGATCTTGATGCTCAATGTTCAAGCAGTTTAATCCAGGTCTTCCAGTGAAAAACACTTTTCAAATAACCCTATATGCTTTCCAGAAATTCTACATCATTTCCGATCAACAATATGTCAACAACATATGCTCATCAGAAATTCTATAGTGCTCCCACTCAGTTCTTTGGAAATACAAGTTTCTCATAAACTTTTTATAAACCCAAAATCTTTGATCATCTCATCAAAGCGTATATTCCAACTCCGAGATGCTTACTCCTGTCCTTAGAAGGATTGCTGGAGCTTTGCATACTTGTTAGCATCTTATAGGATTGACAAAACCTTCTGGTTTTATCATATACAACCTTTCCTCAAGAAAATTGTCGAGGAAACAATGTTTTGACATCCTATCTGCAAGATTTCATAAATAATGCAGTAACTACTAATATAATTCCAACAGACTCTTAGCACCGCTACGAGTGAGAAAGTCTCATCGCAGTCAACTCGTTGAACTTTTCGGAAAACATCTTAGCGACAAGTCGAGCTTTCTTAATGGTGACACTTACCATCATTATCCGTCTTCCTTTTAAAATCCATCTGTACCCAACAGCCTTACGACCATCAAGTAGTTCTTCCAAAGTCTATACTTTGTTTTCATACATGGATCCTTTCTCGGATTTTATGGCCTTGAGCCATTTGTCGAAATCCGGGCCCACCCTCGCTTCTCCACAGCTTTTAGGTTCATTGTTGTCTAGCAACATGACCTCCAAGATAGGATTACCGTACCACTCCAAAGCAGTACGCGTCCTTGTCGACCTACGAGGTTTGGTAGTGACTTGATCCGATGTTTCATGATCACTATCATCAGCTTCCACTTCAACTGGTGTAGGCGCCACAGGAACAACTTCATGTGCCCTTCTACAGATTGGTTGAAGTGATGGTTCAATATCCTCATCGAGTCTCCACCATCCTCCCACTCAATTCTTTCAAGAGAAACTTTTCCTCGAGAAAGGACCCGTTTCTAGAAACAATCACTTTTGCTTCCGGATCTGAAATAGGAGGTATACCCAACTGTTTTGGGTGTCCTATGAAGATGCATTTATCTGCTTTGAGTTTGATCTTATCAGGCTAAAACTTTTCCACATAAGCTTCACAGCCCCAAACTTTTAAGAAATGACACCTTAGGTTTCTCTAAACCATAGTTCATACATTGTCATCTCAACGGAATTACGTGGTGCCCTATTTGAAGTGAATGCGGTTGTCTCTAATGGCTAACCCATAAACGATAGTGGTAATTCGATAAGAGACATCATGGTATGCACTATATCCAATAGGGTGCAGCTATGATGTTCGGACACACCATCATAGTATGGTGTTCCAGGCGGTATTAGTTGTGAAACAATTTCCACAATGTCTTAATTGTATACCAAACTCATAACTCAGATACTCATCTCTATGATCATATCATAGACATTTTATCCTCTTGTCACGACGATCTTCAACTTCACTCTGAAATTACTTGAACCTTTCAATAATTCAGACTTGTGTTTCATCAAGTAAATATACTCGGCATCTACTCAAATCATCTGCGAAGTAAGAACATAACGATATCCACTGCGTGCCTCGGCACTCATTGGACTGCACACATCAAAATGTATTACTTCCAACAAGTTGCTTTCTTGTTCCATCTTACTGAAAATGAGGCTTTTCAGTCATCTTGCCCATGTGGTATGATTTGCATGTCTCAAGTGATTCAAAATCAAGTGAGTCCAAATGATCCATCTGCATGGAGTTTCTTCATGTGTACATACTAATAGACATGGTTCGCATGTCTCAAACTTTTTCAAAAAATGAGTGAGTCCAAAAGATCCATCACATGGAGATTCTTCATGTGTTTTATACCAATATGACTCAAATGGCAGTGCCACAAGTAGGTGGTACTATCATTACTATCTTATATCTTTTGGCATGAACATGTGTATCACTACGATCGAGATTCAATAAACCATTCATTTTAGGTGCAAAACCATTGAAGGTATTATTCAAATCAACAGAGTAACCATTATTCTCCTTAAATGAACAACCATATTGCGATAAACATAATCCAATCATGTCTATGCTCAACGCAAACACCAAATAACAATTATTTAGGTTTAACACCAATCCCGGTGGTAGAGGGAGCGTGAGATGTTTGATAACATCAACCTTGGAAATACTTCCAACACATATCGTCACCTCGCCTTCAGCTAGTCTCCGTTTGTTCCGTAGCCTTTTATTTTGACTTACTAACACTTAGAAACCAAACCGGTATCTATTACCCTGGTGCTACTAGGAGTACTAGTAAAGTACACACTAATATAATGTATATCCAATATACTTCTGTCGACCTTGCCAGCCTTCTCATCTACCAAGTATCTAGGGTAGTTCTGCTTTAGTGACCGTTCCCCTCATTACAGAAGCACTTAGTCTCGGGTTTGGGTTCAAACTTTGGGCTTCTTCACTAGAACAGCAACTGATTTGCCGTTTCATGAAGTATACCTTCTTGCCCTTGCCCTTCTTGAAACTAGTGGTTTCACTAACCATCAACAATTGATGCTCCTTCTTGATTTCTACTTTCGCGGTGTCAAACATCCCGAATAGCTCAAGGATCATCATATCTATCCCTGATATGTTATAGTTCATCACGAAGCTCTAGTAGCTTGGTGGCAATGACTTTGGAGAACCTTCACTATCTCTTAAGGAAGATTAACTCCCACACGATTCAAGTGATTGTAGTACTCAGACCATCTGAGCACATGCTCAACGATTGAGCTTTTCTCCCTTAGTTTGCAGGCTTAACAAACTCGTCAGAGATCTCATACCTCTTGACATGGGCACGAGCCTGAAATCCCAATTTCAGCCCTTTGAACATCTCATATGTTCCGTGACGTTTCAAATCGTCTTTGACGCCTCAATTCTAAACCGTTTAACATTACTGAACTATCACGTAGTCATCAAAACGTGTATGTCAGATGTTCGCAACATCCATAGACGATGTTCGAGGTTCAGCACACCGAGCGGTGCATTAAGGACATAAGCCTTCTGCATAGCAATGTGGACAATCCTCAGTTTACGGACCTAGTCCGCATAATTGCTACTATCATCTTTCAACTAAATTTTCTCTAGGAACATATCTAAAACAGTAGAACTAAAGCGCAAGTTACGACATAATTTGCAAAGACCTTTTGACTATGTTCATGATAATTAAGTTCATCTAATTTAATGAACTCCCACTCAGATGGACATCACTCTAGTCATCTAAGTGATACATGATCCGAGTCAACTAGGCCGTGTCTGATCATCACGTGAGACAGACTAGTCATCATCGGTGAACATCTTCATGTTGATCGTATATGCTATATGACTCATGTTCAACCTTTCGGTCTCTTGTGTTCCGAGGCCATGTCTGTACATGCTAGGCTCGTCAAGTCAACCTAAGTGTTTTGCTTGTGTAAATCTGGCTTACACCCGTTGTATTCGAACGTTAGAATCTATCACACCCGATCATCACGTGGTGCTTCGAAACAACGAACCTTCACAACGGTGCACAATTAGGGGGAACACTTTCTTGAAATTTTAGTGAGGGATCATCTTATTTATGCACCGTCGTTCTAAGCAAATAAGATGTAAAAACATGATAAACATCACATGCAATCAAACAGTGAGATGATATGGCCAATATCATTTTGCTCCTTTTGATCTCCATCTTCGGGGCGCCATGATCATCATCGTCACCGGCATGACACCATGATCTCCATCATCGTGTCTTCATGAATTTGTCTCGCCAACTATTACTTCTACTACTATGGCTGGTGGTTTAGCAATAAAGTAAAGTAATTACATGGCGTTATTCAATGACACGCAGGTCATACAATAAATTAAGACAACTCCTATGGCTCCTGCCGGTTGACATACTCATCGACATGCAAGTCGTGATTCCTATTACAAGAACATGATCAATCTCATACATCACATATATATCATTCATCACATCCTTTTGGCCATATCACATCACACGGCATATGCTGCAAGAACAAGTTGGACGTCCTCTAATTGTTGTTGCAAGTTTTTACGTGGCTGCTATAGGTTTCTAGCAAGAACGTTTCTTACCTACGCCAAAACCACAAAGTGATATGCCAATTGCTATTTACCCTTCATAAGGACCCTTTTTATCGAATCCGATCCAACTAAAGTGGGAGAGACAGACACCCGCTAGCCACCTTATGCAACTAGTGCATGTCAGTCGGTGGAACCAGTCTCACGTAAGCGTACGTGTAAGGTCGGCCCGGGCCGCTTCATCCCACGATGCCACCGAATCAAGATAAGACTTGTAATGGCAAGTAAATTGACAAAATCGATGCCCACAACAACTTGTGTTCTACTCGTGCATAGAAACTACGCATAGACCTATCTCATGATGCCACTGCTGGGGATCGTTGCAGAAATTAAAAAAATTCTACGCATCACTAAGATCAATCTATGGAGATTCTAGCAACAATAGAGGGAGAGAATGAGCATCTTCATACCTTTGAAGATCGCTAAGCAGAAGCGTTACAAGAACGCGGATGATGGAGTTGTACTCGCGGTGATTCAAATCGCGGAAGATCCGATCTAGTGCCGAACGAATGGCGCCTCCGCGTTCAACACACGTACAGCCCGGGGATGTCTCCTCCTTTTTGATCCATTAAGGGGATATTAGAAGTTGAGGGATAGCTCCGGTAGCACGACGGCATGGTGGTGGAGCTTGCAGTTCTCCGGCAGGGCTTCACCAAGCACTACTGAGGAGGAGGTGGAGTTGGACGAGGGAGAGGGCTGCGCCAGGGGAAGGGTGAAGCTCCCATGCGCCTCCCCACTATATATAGGGGTGGAGGGGGCTGGTTTCTTGCCCTCCAAGTCCATTGGGGCGTTGGTAAAGGTGGGAGGAAAGGAATCCCATCATTTCCTTCCCCACTGATTGTTATCCCCCCTTTTTAGGGATCTTGATCTTATCCCTTCGGGATATGATCTTATTCCTTCTAAGGGGGGATCTTGGGGCGCCTTGACCAGGGGTGTGGGGCCTTGCCCCCACTACCCACATTCATGTGGGTCCCCCCATGCTGGTGGGCCCAACTCCGGAACCTTCTAGAAACTTCCTGGTACAATACCGAAAAATCCCAAACATTTTCCGGTGGCCAAAATAGGACTTCCCATATATAAATCTTTACTTCTGGACCATTCCGAAACTCCTCGTGATGTCCGAGGTATCATCCGGGACTCCGAGCAACATTCGGTAACTGCACACTAATTCCCATAACAACTCTAGCGTCACCGAACCTTAAGTGTGTAGACCCTACGGGTTCGGGAATCATGTAGACATGACCGAGACAGCTCTCTGGCCAATAACCAACAGCGGGATCTGGATACCCATGTTGACTCCCACATGTTACACGATGATCTCATCGGATGAACCACGATGTCAAGGATTCAAGCAATCCTGTATACAATTCCCTTTCTCAATCGGTACGTTACTTGCCCGAGATTCGATCGTCGGTATCCTAATACCTCGTTCAATCTCGTTACCGGCAAGTCACTTTACTCGTTCCATAATGCACGATCCCATGACTAACAACTTAGTCACATTGAGCTCATTATGATGATGCATTACCGAGTGGGCCCAGAGATACCTCTCCGTCATACGGAGTGACAAATCCCAGTCTTGATTCGTGCCAACCCAACAGACACTTTCAGAGATACCCATAGTGCACCTTTATAGCCACCCAGTTACGTTGTGACGTTTGGCACACCCAAAGCATTCCTATGGTATCCGGGAGTTGCACAATCTCATGGTCTAAGGAAATGATACTTGACATTAGAAAAGTTTTTAGCAAACGAACTACACGATCTTGTGCGATGCTTAGGATTGGGTCTTGTCCATCACATCATTCTCCTAATGATGTGATCCTATTATCAATGACATCCAATGTCCATGGTCAGGAAACCATAACCATCTATTGATCAACGAGCTAGTCAACTAGAGGCTCACTAGGGACATGTTGTGGTCTATGTATTCACACATGTATTTCGGTTTCCAGTTAATACAATTATAGCATGAACAATAGACTGTATATTGTTCATGCTATAACTGTATTAACTGGAAACCGTAATACATGTGTGAATACATAGACCACAACATGTCCCTAGTGAGCCTCTAGTTGAATAGCTCGTTGATCAATAGATGGTTATGGTTTCCTGACCATGGACAATGGATGTCATTGATAATAGGATCACATCATTAGGAGAATGATGTGATGGACAAGACCCAATCCCAAGCATAGCACAAGATAGTGTAGTTCGTTTGCTAAAAGCTTTTCTAATGTCAAGTATCATTTCCTTAGACCATGAGATTGTGCAACTCCCGGATACCGTAGGAATGCTTTGGGTGTGCCAAACGTCACAACGTAACTGGGTGGCTATAAAGGTGCACTATGGGTATCTCTGAAAGTGTTTGTTGGGTTAGCACGAATCGAGACTGAGATTTGTCACTCCGTGTGACGGAGAGGTATCTCTGGTCCCACTCGGTAATGCATCATCATAATGAGCTCAATTTGACTAAGTAGTTAGTCACGGGATCATGCATTATGGAACAAGTAAAGTGACTTGCCGGTAACGAGATTGAACGAGGTATTGGGATACCGACGATTGAATCTCGGGCAAGTAACGTACCGATTGACAAAGGGAATTGTATACGGGATTGCTTGAATCCTTGTCATCGTGGTTCATCCGATGAGATCATCATGGAACATGTGGGAGCCAAATGGGTATCTAGATCCCGTTGTTGGTTATTGGCCAGAGAGTTGTCTCGATCATGTGTGTATGATTCCCGAACCCGTAGGGTGTACACACTTAAGATTCGATGACGCTAGAGTTGTTATGGGAATTAGTGTGCAGTTATCGAATGTTGTTCGGAGTCCCGGATGAGATCCCGAATGTCACGAGGAGTTCCGGAATGGTCCGGAGGTAAAGATTTATATATGGGAAGTCCTATTTTGGCCACCGGAAAATGTTCGGGATTTTTCGGTATTGTACCGGGAAGGTTCTAGAAGGTTCTGAAGTGGGTCCCACCTGCATGGGGGGACCCACATGAACGTGGGTAGTGGGGGTAAGTCCCCACACCCCTGGTCAAGGCGCACCAAGATCCCCCCTTAGAAGGAATAAGATCATATCCCGAAAGGATAAGATCAAGATCCCTAAAAGGGGGGGATAACAATCGGTGGGGAAGGAAATGATGGGATTTCTTTCCTCCCACCTTTGCCAACGCCCCAATGGACTTGGAGGGCAAGAAACCAGCCCCCTCCACCCCTATATGTAGTGGGGAGGCGCATGGGAGCTTCACCCTTGCCCCTGGCGCAGCCCTCCCCCTCTCCAACTCCACTTCCTCCTCGGTAGTGCTTGGCGAAGCCCTGCCGGAGAACTGCAAGCTCCACCACCACGCCGTCGTGCTGTCGGAGCTCTCCCTCAACTTCTCCTCTCCCCTTGCTAGATCAAGAAGGAGGAGACGTCCCCGAGCGGTATGTGTGTTCAATGCGGAGGCGCCGTCCATTCGGCGCTAGATCGGATCTTCCGCGATTTGAATCGCCGCGAGTACGACTTCATCAACCACGTTCTTTTAACGCTTCCGCTTAGTGATCTTCAAGGGTATGAAGATGCACTCTCTCTCTCTCTCTTGTTGCTAGAATCTCCATAGATTGATCTTGGTGATGCGTGGAAATTTTTTAATTTCTGTTACGTTCCCCAAGAGTGGCATCATGAGCTAGGTCTATTGCGTAGATTTTATGCACGAGTAGAACACAAGTTGTTGTGGGCGTTGATTTTGTTTGATATGCTTACCATTACTAGTCCTATCTTGTTTCGACGGTATTGTGGGATGAAGCGGCCCGGACCGACCTTACACATACACTTACGTGAGACAGGTTCCACCGACTGACATGCACTTGTTGCATAAGGTGGCTAGCGGGTGCCAGTCTCTCCCACTTTAGTCGGATCGGATTCGATGAAAAGGGCCCTTATGAAGGGTGAATTGCAATTGGCATATCACATTGTTGTTTTGGCATAGGTAAGAAACATTCTTGCTAGAAACCTATAGCAGCCACGTAAAAAACATGCAACAACAATTAGAGGACGTCTAACTTGTTTTTGCAGCATATGTCGTGTGATGTGATATGGCCAAGAAGGATGTGATGAATGAAATATATGTGATGTATGAGATTGATCATATTCTTGTAATAGGAATCACAACTTGCATGTCGATGAGTATGACAACCGGCAGGAGCCATAGGAGTTGTCTTTATTTATTGTATGACCTGCGTGTCACTGAATAACGCCATGTAATTACTTTACTTCATTGCTAAACCGTTAGCCATAGTAGTAGAAGTAATAATTGGCGAGACAACTTCATGGAGACACGATGATGGAGATCATGATGATGGAGATCATGGTGTCATGCCGGTGACGATGATGATCATGGCGCCCCGAAGATGGAGATCAAAAGGAGCAAAATGATATTGGCCATATCATGTCACTATTTGATTGCATGTGATGTTTATCATGTTTATACATCTTATTTGCTTAGAACGACGGTAGTAAATAAGATGATCCCTCATAATAATTTCAAGAAAGTGTTGCCCCTAACTGTGCACCGTTGCGAAAGACCATTGTTTCGAAGCACCACGTGATGATCGGGTATGATAGATTCTAACGTTCGCATACAATGGGTGTAAGACAGATTTACACACGCGAAACACTTAGGTTGACTTGACAAGCCTAGCATGTACAGACATGGCCTCGGAACACAAGAGACCGAAAGGTCGAACATGAGTCGTATAGTAGATACGATCAACATGAAGATGTTCACCGATGATGACTAGTCCGTCTCACGTGATGATCGGACACGGCCTAGTTGACTCGGATCATGTATCACTTAGATGACTAGAGGGATGTCTATCTGAGTGGGAGTTCATTAGATGAACTTAATTATCCTGAACATAGTCAAAAGGTCTTTGCAAATTATGTCGTAGCTCGCGCTTTAGTTCTACTATTTAGACATGTTCCAAGAGAAAATATAGTTGAAAGTTGATAGTAGCAATTATGCGGACTGGGTCCGGAAACTGAGAATTGTTCTCATTGCTGTGCAGAAGGCTTATGTCCTTAATCCACCGCTTGGTGTGCTGAACCTCGAACGTCGTCTGTGGATGTTGCGAACATCTGACATACACGTTTTGATGACTACATGATAGTTCAGTAATGTTAAACGATTTAGAATTTTGGCGTCGAAGACATTTTTGAAACATCGCGAAACATATGAGATGTTCCGAGGGCTGAAATTGGGATTTCAGGCTCGTGCCCACGTCAAGAGGTATGAGACCTCTGACAAGTTTCTTAGCCTACAAACTAATTGAGAAAAGCTCAATCGTTGAGCTTGTACTCAGATTGTCTGGGTACAACAATCACTTGAATCGAGTGGGAGTTAATCTTCCAGATGAGATAGTGATGTTTCTCCAAAGTCATTACCACCGAGCTGCTAGAGCTTCGTGATGAACTATAACCTATCAGGGATAGATATGATGATCCTTGA
The DNA here is from genome assembly GCF_002162155.2 of Triticum dicoccoides. Lineage (NCBI taxonomy): Eukaryota > Viridiplantae > Streptophyta > Magnoliopsida > Poales > Poaceae > Triticum > Triticum dicoccoides. The sequence continues at coordinate 648,919,384 of NC_041391.1, read as the reverse complement.
AATATTCGCAATGTTTGACACCGCGAAAGTAGAAATCAAGAAGGAGCATCAATTGTTAATGGTTAGTGAAACCACTAGTTTCAAGAAGGGCAAGGGCAAGAAGGGATACTTTATGAAATGGCAAATCAATTGCTGCTCTAGTGAAGAAACCCAAAGTTTGAACCCAAACCCGAGACTAAGTGCTTCTGTAATGAGGGGAACGGTCACTGAAGCAGAACTACCCTAGATACTTGGTAGATGAGAAGGCTGGCAAGGTCGATAGAAGTATATTGGATATACATTGTATTAAATGTGTACTTTACTAGTACTCCTAGTAGCACTAGGGTATTAAGATACCAGTTTGGTTGCTAAGTGTTAGTAACTCAAAATAAAAGAGCTATGGAATAAATGGAGACTAGCTAAAGGTGAGATGATGATATGTGTTGGAAGTGTTTCCAAGGTTGATGTGATCATGCATCACATGCTCCCTCTAGCATCGAGATCGGTGTTAAACCTAAATAATTGTTATTTGGTGTTTGCGTTGAGCATAAACATAATTGGATTATGTTTATCGCAATACGGCTATTCATTTAAGGAGAATAATGGTTACTCTGTTTATTCGAATAATACCTTCAATGGTCTTGCACCTAAAATGAATGGTTTATTGAATCTCGATCGTAGTGATACACATGTTCATGCCAAAAGATATAAGATAGTAATGATAGTACCACCTACTTGTGGCACTGACATTTGAGTCATATTGGTATAAAACGCATGAAGAAGTCCCATGTTGATGGATCTTTGGACTCACTCGTTTTTGAAAAGATTAAGACATGTGAACCATGTTTATTGGTATATACGCATGAAGAAACTCCATGAAGATGGACCATTTGGACTCACTTGATTTTGAATCACTTGAGACATGCAAATCATACCACATGGGCAAGATGACTGAAAGCCTCGTTTTTCAGTAAAATGGAACAAGAAAGAAACTTGTTGGAAGTAATACATTTTGATGTGTGTAGTCCAACGAGTGCTGAGGCACGCAGTGGATATCGTTATGTTCTTACTTCACAGATGATTTGAGTAGATACTGAGTATATTTACTTGATGAAACACAAGTCTGAATTATTGAATGGTTCAAGTAATTTCAGAGTGAAGTTGATGATCGTCGTGACAAGAGGATAAAATGTCTATGATATGATCATAGAGATGAATATCTGAGTTGTGAGTTTGGTACACAATTGAGACATTGTGGAAATTGTTTCACAACTAACACCGCCTGGAACACCATAGTGTGATGGTGTGTCCGAACATCGTAGATGCACCCTATTGGATATGGGGCATACCATGATGCATCTTATCGAATTACCACTATCGTTCATGGGTTAGGCATTAGAGACAACCACATTCACTTTAAATAGGGCACCACGTAACTCCGTTGAGATGACACCGTATGAACTATGGTTTAGAGAAACCTAAGCTGTCGTTTCTTGAAAGTTTGGGGCTGCGACGCTTATGTGAAAAGTTTCATCCTAATAAGCTCGAACCCAAAGCGGATAGTGTTGGAAATATAACCTAGAGGCAATAATAAAAGGGTTATTATTATATTTCCTTGTTCATGATAATTGTCTTTTATTCATGCTATAACTGTATTATCCGGAAATCATAATGCACGTGTGAATACATAGACCATAACATGTCCCTAGTGAGCCTCTAGTTGACTAGCTCGTTGGTCAATAGATAGTCATGGTTTCCTGACTATGGACATTAGATGTCATTGACAACGGGATCACATCATTAGGAGAATGATGTGATGGACAAGACCCAATCCTAAGCATAGCACAAGATCGTGTAGTTCGTTTTGCTAGAGCTTTTTCAATGTCAAGTATCTCTTCCTTAGACCATGAGATCGTGTAACTCCCAGATACCGTAGAGTGCTTTGGGTGTACCAAACGTCACAACGTAACTGGGTGACTATAAAGGTGCACTACAGGTATCTCCGAAAGTGTCTGTTGGGTTGACACGGATCGAGACTGGGATTTGTCACTCCATATGACGGAGAGGTATCTCTGGGCCCACTCGGTAATGCATCATCATAATGAGCTCAAAGTGACTAAGTGTTTGGTCACGGGATCATGCATTACGGTACGAGTAAAGTGACTTGCCGGTAACAAGACTGAACGAGGTATTGGGATACCGACGATCGAGTCTCGGGCATGTAACGTACCGATTGACAAAGGGAATTGCATACGGGGTTGTTCGAATCCTCGACATCGTGGTTCATCCGATGAGATCATCGAGGAGCATGTGGGAGCCAACATGGGTATCCAGATCCCGCTGTTGGTTATTGCCCGAGAGCCTTCTCGGTCATGTCTACGTGTCTCCCGAACCCGTAGGGTCTACACACTTAAGGTTCGGTGATGCTAGGGTTGTATGAATATGAGTATGCAGCATACTGAATGTTGTTCGGAGTCCCGGATGAGATCTCGGACGTCAGGAGGAGTTTCGGAATGGTCCGGAGGTAAAGAATTATATATAGGAAGTGGTATTTCGGCCATCGGGAAAGTTTCGGGGTCACCCGGTATTGTACCGGGACCACCAAAAGGGGCCCGGGGGTCCACCGGGTGGGGCCACCCATCCCGGAGGGCCCCAAGGGCTGAAGTGGGGAGGGGAACCAGCCCATAGTGGGCTGGTGCGCCCACCTTGGCCCACCCCCTGCACCTAGGGTTGAAACCCTAGGGTGGGGGCGCCCCACTTGCCTTGGGGGGTACTCCACCCCCCTTGGCCGCCGCCCCCTTGGGAGATTGGATCTCCCAGGGCCGGCGCCCCCCCTGGGGGCCTATATAAAGGGAGGGGGAGGGAGGCAGCCGCACCCTGAAGTTCTGGCGCCCCCTCCCCCTGCTACACCTCTTCCTCCTCCGTCACGTGCTTGGCGAAGCCCTGCCGGAGTGTTGCTGTTCCACCACCACCACGCCGTTGTGCTGCTGCTGGAGCCATCGTCATCAACCTCTCCTTCCCCCTTGCTGGATCAAGAAGGAGGAGACATCATCCGCTCGGTACGTGTGTTGAACGCGGAGGTGTCGTCCGTTCGGCGCTAGGATCTCCGGTGATAGGATCACGACGAGAACGACTACTTCAACCCCGTTCTTTTGAATGCTTCCGCTCGTGATCTACAAAGTGGCATGTAGATGCATCTCCCATGACTCATTGCTTAGATGAACTCATAGATGGATCTTGGTGAAACCGTAGGAAAAATTTTAATTTTCTGCAACGTTCCCCAATAGTGGTATCAGAGCTAGGTCTATGCGTAGTTCTCTATTGCACGAGTAGAACACAATTTTGTTGTGGGCATAGATCTTGTCAACTTGCTTGCTGCTACTAGTCTTATCTTGCTTCAGCGGTATTGTGGGATGAAGCGGCCCGGACCAACCTTACACGTATGCTTACGTGAGACCGGTTCCACCGACTGACATGCACTAGTTGCATATGGTGGCTGGCGGGTGTCTGTCTCTCCCACTTTAGTTGAAGCGGATTCGATGAAAAGGGTCCTTATGAAGGGTAAATAGAAGTTGACAAAATCACGTTGTGGTTATTCGTAGGTAAGAAAACGTTCTTGCTAGAACCCAATTGCAGCCTCGTAAAAGATGCAACAACAATTAGAGGACGTCTAACTTATTTTTGCAGCAATTGTCATGTGATGTGATATGTCCAGAAGTTGTGATGAATGATGAATGATATATTGTGATGTATGAGATCATGTTCTTGTAATAGGAATCACGACTTGCATGTCGATGAGTATGACAACCGGCAGGAGCCATAGGAGTTGTCTTTATTTTTTGCATGACCTGCGTGTCATTGAAGAACGCCATGTAAATTACTTTAATTTATTGCTAAACGCATTAGCCATAGAAGTAGAAGTAGTCATTGGCGTGACAACTTCATGAAGACACGATGATGGAGATCATGATGATGGAGATCATGGTGTCATGCCGGTGACGAAGATGATCATGGAGCCCCGAAGATAGAGATCGAAGGAGCTATATGATATTGGCCATATCATGTCACTACTATATAATTGCATGTGATGTTTATTATGTTTATGCATCTTGTTTACTTAGAATGACGGTAGTAAATAAGATGATCCCTTATAATAATTTCAAGAAAGTGTTCCCCCTAACTGTGCACCATTGCTAAAGTTCGTCGTTTCGAAGCACCACGTGATGATCGGGTGTGATAGATCCTTACGTTCACATACAACAGGTGTAAGACAGATTTACACATGCAGAACACTTAGGGTTAACTTGACGAGCCTAGCATGTACAGACATGGCCTCGGAACACAGAGACCGAAAGGTCGAACACGAGTCGTATGGAAGATCCGATCAACATGGAGATGTTCACCGACGATGACTAGTCCGTCTCACGTGATGATCGGACACGGCCTAGTCGACTCGGATCGTGTAACACTTAGATGACTAGAGGGATGTCTAATCTGAGTGGGAGTTCATTAAAATAATTTGATTAGATGAACTTAATTATCATGAACTTAGTCTGAAACTTTTTACAAAATATGTCTTGTACATCAAATGGCCAACGCTCATGTCAACATGAACTTCAACGCGTTCCTAGAGAAAACCAAGCTGAAAGATGATGGCAGCAACTATACGGACTGGGTACGGAACCTGAGGATCATCCTCATAGCTGCCAGGAAACAATATGTCCTAGAAGGACCGCTAGGTGACGCTCCCATCCCAGAGAACCAAGACATTATGAATGCTTGGCAGTCTCGTGCTGATGATTACTCCCTCGTTCAGTGCGGCATGCTTTACAGCTTAGAACCGGGGCTCCAAAAGCGTTTTGAGCAACACGGAGCATATGAGATGTTCGAGGAGCTGAAACTAGTTTTCCAAGCTCATGCCCGGGTCGAGAGATATGAAGTCTCCGACAAGTTCTATAGTTGTAAGATGGAGGGAAATAGTTCTGTCAGTGAGCATATACTCAAAATGTCTGGGTTGCACAACCGCCTGTCCCAGTTGGACATTAACCTCCCGGACGAGGCAGTCATTGATAGAATCCTTCAGTCGCTCCCACCAAGCTACAAGAGCTTTGTGATGAACTAAAATATGCAGGGGATGGTGAAGACCATTTCTGAAGTATTTTCAATGCTGAAGTCAGCAGAGGTTGAAATCAAGAAAGAACATCAAGTGTTGATGGTCAATAAGACCACTAAGTTCAAGAAGGGCAAGGGTAAGAAGAACTTCAAGAAGGACGGCAAAGATGTTGCTGCGCCCGGTAAGCCAGTTGCCGGGAAGAAGTCAAAGAATGGACCCAAGCCTGAAACTGAGTGCTTTTATTGCAAGGGGAAGGGTCACTGGAAGTGGAACTGCCCCAAATACTTAGCAGACAAGAAGGCCGGCAACACTAAAGGTATATTTGATATACATGTAATTGATGTGTACCTTACCAGTACTCGTAGTAACTCCTGGGTATTTGATACCGGTGCCGTTGCTCATATTTATAACTCACAGCAGGAGCTGTGGAATAAGCGGAGACTGGCGAAGGACGAGGTGACGATGCGCGTCGGGAATGGTTCCAAGGTCGATGTGATCGCCGTCGGCACGCTACCTCTACATTTACCTACGGGATTAGTTTTAAACCTCAATAATTGTTATTTAGTGCCAAGTTTGAGCATGAACATTGTATCTGGATCTCGTTTAATACGAGATGGCTACTCATTTAAATCCGAGAATAATGGTTGTTCTATTTATATGAGAGATATGTCTTATGGTCATGCCCCGATGGTCAATGGTTTATTCTTAATGAATCTCGAACGTAATGTTACACATATTCATAGCGTGAATACCAAAAGATGTAAAGTTGATAACGATAGTCCCACATACTTGTGGCACTGCCGCCTTGGTCACATTGGTGTCAAGTGCATGAAGAAGCTCCATGCTGATGGACTTTTAGAGTCTCTCGATTATGAATCATTTGACACATGCGAACCATGCCTCATGGGCAAAATGACCAAGACTCCGTTCTCCGGAACAATGGAGCGAGCAACCAACTTGTTGGAAATCATACATACCGATGTGTGCGGTCCAATGAGTGTTGAGGCTCGCGGAGGATATCGTTATGTTCTCACTCTCACTGATGACTTGAGTAGATATGGGTATGTCTACTTGATGAAACACAAGTCTGAGACCTTTGAAAAGTTCAAGGAATTCCAGAATGAAGTAGAGAATCAACGTGACCGAAAGATAAAATTCTTACGATCGAATCGTGGAGGAGAATATTTAAGTCACGAATTTGGTACACACTTAAGAAAATGTGGAATCGTTTCACAACTCACGCCGCCTGGAACACCTCAGCGTAACGGTGTGTCTGAACGTCGTAATCGCACTCTATTGGATATGGTGCGATCTATGATGTCTCTTATCGATTTACCGCTATCATTTTGGGGATACGCTCTAGAGACAGCTACATTCACTTTAAATAGGGCACCGTCTAAATCCGTTGAGACGACACCGTATGAATTATGGTTTGGGAAGAAACCTAAGCTGTCGTTTGTAAAAGTTTGGGGATGCGATGCTTATGTCAAGAAATTTCAACCTGAAAAGCTCGAACCCAAGTCGGAAAAATGCGTCTTCATAGGATACCCTAAAGAAACCATTGGGTATACCTTCTACTTAAGATCCGAGGGCAAGATCTTTGTTGCCAAGAACGGATCCTTTCTGGAAAAAGAGTTTCTCTCGAAAGAAGTAAGTGGGAGGAAAGTAGAACTCGATGAAGTACTACCTCTTGAACAGGATAGTAGTGCAGCTCAGGAAAATGTTCCTGTGATGCCTACACCAACTGAAGAGGAAAATAATGATGATGATCAAGGTACTTCGGATCAAGTTGCTACTGAACTTCGTAGGTCCACAAGGACACGTTCCGCACCAGAGTGGTACGGCAACCTTGTCCTGGAAATCATGTTGTTGGACAACGGTGAACCTTCGAACTATGAAGAAGCAATGGCGGGCCCAGATTCCAACAAATGGCTAGAAGCCATGAAATCCGAGATAGAATCCATGTATGAAAACAAAGTATGGACTTTGACTGACTTGCCCGATGATCGGCGAGCGATAGAAAACAAATGGATCTTTAAGAAGAAGACGGACGTGGATGGTAATGTCACCATCTATAAAGCTCGACTTGTCGCTAAGGGTTATTGGCAGGTTCAAGGGATTGACTACGATGAGACTTTCTCTCCCGTAGCGAAGCTTAAGTCCGTCCGAATCATGTTAGCAATTGTCGCATACTATGATTATGAGATATGGCAGATGGACGTCAAAACGGCATTCCTTAACGGGCATCTTAAGGAAGAACTGTATATGATGCAGCCGGAGGGTTTTGTCGATCCTAAGAATGCTAACAAAGTATGCAAGCTCCAGCGATCCATTTATGGGCTGGTGCAAGCATCTCGGAGTTGGAACATTCTCTTTGATGAGATGATCAAAGCGTTCGGGTTTATGCAGACTTATGGAGAAGCCTGCGTTTACAAGAAAGTGAGTGGGAGCTCTGTAGCATTTCTCATATTATATGTAGATGACATACTTTTGATGGGAAATGATATAGAACTTTTGGACAGCATTAAGGCCTACTTGAATAAGTGTTTTTCAATGAAGGACCTTGGAGAAGCTGCTTATATATTAGGCATCAAGATCTATAGAGATAGATCGAGACGCCTCATAGGTCTTTCACAAAGCACATACCTTGATAAGATTTTGAAGAAGTTCAAAATGGATCAGTCCAAGAAGGGGTTCTTGCCTGTATTGCAAGGTGTGAGATTGAGCTCGGCTCAATGCCCGACCACGGCAAAAGATAAAGAAGAGATGAGTGTCATCCCCTATGCTTCAACCATAGGATCTATTATGTATGCCATGCTGTGTACCAGACCTGATGTAAACCTTGCCGTAAGTTTGGTAGGAAGGTACCAAAGTAATCCAGGCAACGAACACTGGACAGCAGTCAAGAATATCCTAAAGTACCTGAAAAGGACGAAGGACATGTTTCTCGTTTATGGAGGTGACGAAGAGCTCGTCGTAAAGGGTTACGTCGACGCTAGCTTCGACACAGATCTGGATGACTCTAAGTCACAAACCGGATATGTGTATATGTTGAATGGTGGAGCAGTAAGCTGGTGCAGCTGCAAGCAGAGCATCGTGGCAGGATCTACATGTGAAGCGGAGTACATGGCAGCCTCGGAGGCAGCGCATGAAGCAATTTGGGTGAAGGAGTTCATCACCGACCTAGGAGTCATACCCAATGCGTCGGGGCCGATCAAACTCTTCTGTGACAACACTGGAGCTATTGCCCTTGCCAAGGAGCCCAGGTTTCACAAGAAGACCAGGCACATCAAGCGTCGTTTCAACTCCATCCGTGAAAATGTTCAAGATGGAGACATAGATATTTGCAAAGTACATACGGATCTGAATGTCGCAGATCCGTTGACTAAACCTCTCTCGCGAGCAAAACATGATCAACACCAGAACTCTATGGGTGTTCGATTCATCACAATGTAACTAGATTATTGACTCCAGTGCAAGTGGGAGACTGTTGGAAATATGCCCTAGAGGCAATAATAAAAGGGTTATTATTATATTTCCTTGTTCATGAATAATTGTCTTTTATTCATGCTATAACTGTATTATCCGAAAATCATAATACACGTGTGAATACATAGACCATAACATGTCCCTAGTGAGCCTCTAGTTGACTAGCTCGTTGGTCAATAGATAGTCATGGTTTCCTGACTATGGACATTAGATGTCATTGACAACGGGATCACATCATTGGGAGAATGATGTGATGGACAAGACCCAATCCTAAGCATAGCACAAGATTGTGTAGTTCGTTTTGCTAGAGCTTTTTCAATGTCAAGTATCTCTTCCTTAGACCATGAGATCGTGTAACTCCCGGATACCGTAAGAGTGCTTTGGGTGTACCAAACGTCACAACGTAACTGGGTGACTATAAAGGTGCACTACAGGTATCTCCGAAAGTGTCTGTTGGGTTGACACGGATCGAGACTGGGATTTGTCACTCCATATGACGGAGAGGTATCTCTGGGCCCACTCGGTAATGCATCATCATAATGAGCTCAAAGTGACTAAGTGTTTGGTCAAGGGATCATGCATTACGGTACGAGTAAAGTGACTTGCCGGTAACGAGACTGAACGAGGTATTGGGATACCGATGATCGAGTCTTGGGCATGTAACATACCGGTTGACAAAGGGAATTGTATACGGGGTTGTTTGAATCCTCGACATCGTGGTTCATCCAATGAGATCATCGAGGACCATGTGGGAGCCAACATGGGTATCCAGATCCCGCTGTTGGTTATTGCCCGAGAGCCGTCTCGGTCATGTCTACGTGTCTCCCGAACCCGTAGGGTCTACACACTTAAGGTTCGGTGACGCTAGGGTTGTATGAATATGAGTATGTAGCATACCGAATGTTGTTCGGAGTCCCAGATGAGATCTCGGACGTCACGAGGAGTTCCGGAATGGTCCGGAGGTAAAGAATTATATATAGGAAGTGGTATTTCGGCCATCGGGAAAGTTTCGGGGTCACCCGGTATTGTACCGGGACCACCGAAAGGGTCCCGGGGGTCCACCGAGTGGGGCCACCCATCTCGGAGGGCCCCAAGGGCTGAAGTGGGGAGGGGAACCAGCCCATAGTGGGCTGGTGCGCCCCCCTTGGCCCACCCCCTGCGCCTAGGGTTGAAACCCTAGGGTGGGGGGGCGCCCCACTTGCCTTGGGGGGTACTCCACCCCCCTTGGCCGCCGCCCCCTTGGGAGATTGGATCTCCCAGGGCCGGCGCCCCCCCTGGGGGCCTATATAAAGGGAGGGGGAGGGAGGCAGCCGCACCCTGAAGTTCTGGCGCCCCCTCCCCCTGCTACACCTCTTCCTCCTCTGTCACGTGCTTGGCGAAGCCCTGCCGGAGTGCTGCTGTTCCACCACCACCACGCCGTTGTGCTGCTGCTGGAGCCATCATCATCAACCTCTCCTTCCCCCTTGCTGGATCAAGAAGGAGGAGACGTCATCTGCTTCGTACGTGTGTTGAACGCGGAGGTGCCGTCCGTTTGGCGCTAGGATCTCCGGTGATAGGATCACGACGAGAACGACTACTTCAACCCCGTTCTTTTGAACGCTTCCGCTCGCGATCTACAAAGTGGTATGTAGATGCATCTCCCATGACTCGTTGCTTAGATGAACTCATAGATGGATCTTAGTGAAACCGTAGGAAAAATTTTAATTTTCTGCAACGTTCCCCAACAGATAGATACATCTTCATAGGACACCCAAAACAGTTGGGTATACCTCCTATTTCAGATCCGGAAGCAAAAGTGATTGTTTCTAGAAACGGGTCCTTTCTCGAGGAAAAGTTTCTCTCGAAAGAATTGAGTGGGAGGATGGTGGAGACTTGATATGGTTATTCGTCACTACAACTAGTGTGTAGCAGGGCACAGGAAGTTGTTCTTGTGGCACCTACACCAATTGAAGTGGAAGCTGATGATAGTGATCATGAAGCCTCGGATCAAGTCACTACCGAACCTCGTGGGACGACAAGGACGCGTACTGCTTCAGAGTGGTACGATAATCCTGTCTTGGAGGTCATGTTGCTAGACAACAATGAACCTACGAGCTATGGAGAAGCGATGGTGGGCCCGAATTCCGACAAATGGCTCGAGGCCATAAAATCCGAGAGAGGATCCATGTATGAAAATAAAGTGTAGACTTTGGAATAACTACTTGATGGTCATAAGGCTGTTGGGTACAGATGGATTTTAAAAGGGAAGACAGACAATGATGGTAAGTGTCACCATTAAGAAAGCTCGACTTGTCGCTAAGATGTTTTCTGACAAGTTCAAGGAGTTGACTACGATGAGACTTTCTCACTCGTAGCGATGCTATGAGTCTGTTGGAATTGTATTAGCAGTTACTGCATGAATTATGAAATCTTGCAGATAGGATGTCAAAAACCATTGTTTCCTCGACGATTTTCTTGGGGAAAGGTTGTATGTGATACAACCAGAAGGTTTTGTCAATCCTAAAAGATGCTAACAAGTATGCAAAACTCCACCAATCCTTATAAGGACTGGAGTGAGCATCTCGGATTTGGAATATACACTTTGATGAGATGATCAAAGATTTTGGGTATGTACAAAGTTTATGATAAACTTGTATTTCCAAAGAAGTGAGTGGGAGCACTATAGCATTTCTGATGAGTATATGTTGTTAACATATTGTTGATCGGAAATGATGTAGAATTTCTGGAAAGCATAAAGGGTTATTTAAAAAGTGTTTTTTATTGGAAACCCTGGATTAAGCTACTTAAAAATTGAGCATCAAGATCTATAAGGATAGATCAAAAAAACGCTCAATAGTACTTTCAAATGAATACATACTGTGACAAGATTTTGAAGGAGTTCAAAATAGATCAGCAAAGAAGGAGTTCTTGGCTGTGTTATAAGGTGTGAATATTGAGTAAGACTCAAGACCTGACCACAGCAGAAGAGAGAGAAAGGACGAAGGTCGTCCCCTATGCTTTAGACGTAGGCTCTACAGTATGCTATGATGTGTACCGCACCTAAAGTGTGCCTTGCCATGAGTCAGTCAAGGGGTACAAGAGTGATCGAGGAATGGATCACATGACATCGGTCAAACTTAACCTTAGTAACTAGTGGACTAAGGAATTTTCTCGACTATGGAGGTGGTAAAAGAGTTCGTCGTAAAGGGTTACGCCGATGCAAACTTTGACACTAATCTGGATTATTCTGAGTAGTAAACCGGATTCGTATAGTAGAACAATTATTTGGAATAGCTCCAAATAGAGCGTGGTAGCTGCATCTAGGAGATGACATAGAGATTTATAAAGCACACACGGATCTGAAAGATTCAGACCCGTTGACTAATAACCTCTCTCACAAGCGAGATATGATCAAACCCAATGGGTGTTGGACTCGTTACAATCACATAGTGATGTGAACTAGATTATTTACTCTAGTGCAAGTGGGAGACTGTTGGAAATATGCCCTGGAGGCAATAGTAAAATGGTTATTATTATATTTCCTTGTTCATGATAATTGTCTATTGTTCATGCTATAATTGTATTAACTGGAAACCGTAATACCTGTGTGAATACATAGACCACAACATGTCCCTAGTGAGCCTCAAGTTGACTAGCTCTTTGATCAATAGATGGTTATGGTTTCCTGACCATGGACAATGGATGTCATTGATAACAGGATCACATCATTAGGAGAATGATGTGATGGACAAGACCCAATCCTAAGCATAGCACAAGATCGTGTAGTTCGTTTGCTATAAGCTTTTCTAATGTCAAGTATCATTTCCTTAGACCATGAGATTGTGCAACTCCCGGATATCGTAGGAATGCTTTGGGTGTGCCAAACGTCACAACGTAACTGGGTGGCTATAAAGGTGCACTACGGGTATCTCCTAAAGTGTTTGTTGGGTAGGAACGAATCGAGACTAGGATTTGTCACTTCGTGTGACGGAGAGGTATCTCTGGGCCCACTCGGTAATGCATCATCATAATGAGCTCAATGTGACTAAGTAGTTAGTCATGGATCATGCATTACAGAACGAGTAAAGTGACTTGCCGGTAATGAGATTGAACGAGGTATTGGGATACCGACGATCGAATCTCGGGCAAGTAACGTACAAATTGACAAAGGGAATTGTATACGGGATTGCTTGAATCCTTGACATCATGGTTCATCCGATGAGATCATCGTGGAACATGTGGGAGCCAACATGGGTATCCAGATCCCTCTGTTGGTTATTGGCCAGAGAGCTATCTCGGTCATGTCTGCATGATTCCCGAACCCGTAGGGTCTACACACTTAAGGTTCGGTGACGCTAGAGTTGTTATGGGAATTAGTGTGCAGTTAACGAATGTTGTTCAGAGTCCCGGATGAGATCCCGGACGTCAGGAGGAGTTCCGGAATGGTCCGGAGGTAAAGATTTATATATGGGAAGTCCTATTTTGGCCACCGGAAAATGTTTGGGATTTTTCGGTATTGTACCGGGAAGGTTCTAGAAGGTCCTGGAGTGGGGCCCACCTGCATGGGGGGACCCACATGAACTTGGGTAGTGGGGGCAAGGCCCCACACCCCTTGTCAAGGCGCACCAAGATCCCCCCTTAGAAGGAATAAGATCATATCCCGAAAGGATAAGATCAAGATCCCTAAAAAGGGGGATAACAATCGGTGGGGAAGGAAATGATGGGATTTCTTTCCTCCCACCTTAGCCAACGCCCAATGGACTTGGAGGGCAAGAAACCAGCCCCCTCCACCCCTATATATAGTGGGGAGGCACATGGGAGCTTCACCCTTGCCCCTGGCACAGGCCTCCCCCTCTCCAACTCCACTTCCTCCTCAGTAGTGCTTGGCGAAGCCCTCCGGAGAACTGTAAGCTCCACCACCACGTTGTCATGCTGCCGGATCTCTCCCTCAACTTATCCTCTCCCCTTTCTGGATCAAGAAGGAGGAGACGTCCCCAGGTTGTACGTGTGTTGAACGCGGAGGCGCCGTCCATTCGGCGCTAGATCGGATCTTCTGCGATTTGAATCGCCGCGAGTAGGACTCCATCAACCGCGTTCTTGTAATGCTTCCGCTTAGCGATCTTCAAGGGTATGAAGATGCACTCCCTCTCTCTCTTGTTGCTAGAATCTCCATAGATTGATCTTGGTGATGCGTAGAAAATTTTGAATTTCTGTTATGTTCCCCAAGAGGTTCCGCCTCGTGGCGGCGGAGTTTCGTCCCGTAAGCTTGCCCACGATTTTTTTCCAGGGTAAAAGCCTTCAGATAGCAGAAGATGGACACCGGAGGGCCACCAGGGGGCCCATGAGACAAGGGAGCGCGCCCAGTAGGAGGGGGCGCGTCCCCCACCCTCCTGGCCAAGGTGTGGGCCCCCTGATGTATTTCTTTCGCTCAATAATTCTTAATAAATCCAAAAATATATTTCGTGGAGTTTCAGGACTTTTGGAGCAGTGCAGAATAGGTTTCCGATGTTTGCTCCTTTTCTAGCCAGAATTCCCGCTGCCGGCATTCCCCCTCTTCATGGTAAACCTTGTAAAATAAGAGAGAATAGCCATAAGTATTGAGATATAGTGTGTAATAACAGCCCATAATGCAATAAATATTGATATAAAAGAATGATGCAAAATGGACGTATCAACAGTGTAGTGTGTTGGCTCGAGCGGCACCCACGCCCTCCGTGGAGATCAAGGCAACCTACGCCGGTGGTCCATGATGGGTGGACCATGGGCGCTGTCAGGGCCATTGTCGTATGTCGGCTTGTGCCGCGCCCGTGCCCGTACGCAATGGAATAGCTAGACCCGCCTACTATTGTCTTTGCCTCTGTCGGGCTGGTTCGGTCGCTATAGTCGGTGTCTCGGTGGGTGTGGTGTGCCTGTCTGTGCTGGATCGCATGACACCTATGCCCCTCCCTACGGACGGTTCGGTCGCTACAGTCGGTGCATCGGTACGTGTGGTATGCCTGTCTGTACCGTATTGCACGACGTCTATGCCCATCCCCTGGGACGATTTAATTAGTCACACCAACTGGTCTCACGCGGGCCAGGGGACAGTGATGCATCGCGCTCCTATCGTGTAGGCATAAAATAAAGCATAAAATTATCACATAACTTTGACTCATCAACGGTCTGCCTGGAATCTGCAACATGATATAGAATTTTGGGTGATCGATGATCTCGTTCCCGATCCAATTGATCGTCTAGGAGATTGGGAGCATGTGATGATGGAAGGACCATGGCTTTTCGGGGATGCCCGGTCTTGATGGCACATTACGATGGCTGGTGCGAGGTGACTGAAGTAGAATTTTTCTTGTATCAGGCATGGGTCAGAGTGAGGAGTCTCAAGGAAAAATGCATTGAGCTAGCATTGTGGGGTAGTTGGCGAAGAACGCAGGGGTGTTGGAGCATGTGGATGAGCAGTTAGTGAAAGGAAAGGGGGGTCAGGATTAGTGTTACCTGGATATGTATAAGCTACTATTGAGATGTATAAGTCTGACATGGAGGAAGAATAAATTGTTCTTTGGCCTTGAATACTAGAAGATTCCAATGTGATGTGTGGTATGTGGTTTCATGAGTCATGTGGCAAAGGAACATGGGAACGAGATTCATTACACACATGACTTTGTTGAGCTACATGCACTGATTGCTCCACAGTTTAGGAGGGAAGACAAGTGGATGTTTTAGAGCCGAGGAGGTAGAGGAGTAAGAATAACAAGGGAAGAGGCGTGAGGTGAGAGATTATGCGCATATATATACACCAAGTGGAGTGTAGAGGGAAGACGAAGATCTACGAAGTACAACATCTAGTCCGGTTAAACCCTGTAAATACACCGTCGATGAGGTCTATGAAGCATCAGGTTCAGTACACCGAAAAGGCAGAAGTTGAGGCTAATGGTAACCAATTGTTATTGATAGACAAGAAGGGTGATGCATTAGGTGATAAGGAGATTTCGAAAGACAAGGAAGAGGAGGAAAAGTATAATACATCACTAGGGAATAAGCGATAGAAAACTGATGAAGTGTCAGTAATGCAGCCCCAAACATGGAGGACCACCGAGCCTAATGTGTACCTTGGCGTGGAATTTGGGGGAGGGGGTCAAGAACTACTCGTGTACTACCACCAAGGCTAATGTGTACCCATCCATGTTTTCGTCTGTGAGACAAGGAAAAGTGAGGACTAGATGGAAAACTTATGATGGAGGCTCAGTTTACGTGGTTTACGGGAGATGGGACTGGCGTAAGAAATGGTTGCTTAGCTCTTTTCTCGCATCAATCTCTACATGTGTAGGCAATGGGAAAGATCAACAGGTACATTGATGTGTGCATACAAGAGCAATAGTTAAAGCTGCCGTGGCAGACAATATTTGTGTACCGCAAACCAAAAGTGAAGAATAGACATAATATGTGGGTGTTATTGTCTAACTTGAGGTGCAGGTATACACTCGTGTGGATGGTGATGGGTGGTTATAACAAGGCATTGTGGAAGCACGAGCATTGCTCACCGTTCCTTGGTCGTGGTTATAGATGGAGGCCTTTCCACTTTCGTGCCACCCTAGCAGTGTGCAAGCTCACGGATATCGAATTCAAGATCTCACTATGACATCAATGTGTCCACTAGCCTACATACTTGCAAGGCTTTCTGAAGGCAAGGCTCCGGATGCAACTATATCACCAATGGGCATGACTATGCCATGTGGTACTAATTTGTCGATGGTATATATCCTCCATGGGCGACGTTTGTCAAGGCCATCTTCCATCCAATAGGTATGAAGAATTTCACTTTACCCAAAAGCAAGAGGATGTTAGGATGGATGTGGAGACGGCATTTGGAGTGCTCCAAGTACGTTTTGCAATTGTTCGTGACATGCTAAAGAGTGGGATCCTGAGAGACATTATGAGATCGACATATCGTGTGAGCATACACAACATGATTATGAAATATGAGAGTGATGATGTTTGTACTATTGATTTAGACCACATGGGTGATCCTATCAACCTCCCACGACAAGATGTTGCTAAGTTTGAGAATTTTTTCAAGATGCACCGAAGATTTCATAGTCGTGAGATTCATACACAACTTCTCAATGATTTAGTAGAGCGTTTTTGTGTAATTTTATGGAAACCAATAGAGCATGCATGGTCGAATAAATTGAATGTCACCCGCAAAAAAGAAAGAAAATTGAATTTAACTTTAAACTAATAATTCGGAAAGGTGCCATAGCACCCGGGTGTCCCGACACCCCCTTATCCGATGGGTTCGGTGCTTTAAAGATTCGTGCCCGAGCCTAACAGAAACAGGCCATTTGTGTTGTCATGTGAATTAAGCAGTCAATTTGCAGAGTCAAACAGGGGCAGTCCTAGGCTGCAGCAGACCCAGTAGGTATGGCAGGATGTTATGCGCAGCAGGGTGATAGCCCTGGCAGAAGGTCAGATGGGGTGTAGATGAAAGGACGGCACATAGGCAGTGCATGTGAGGTATTGGGGTTTCACATCTTTTTTTATACTGTATCAAGATTTTACCCTATTCCTTCATCAGCCTTGGGCACCAAGGTGCGAATAGGAACTTGGTACAAGTATGCACTAGTCCACTGTTTGTACCTGGTACAGTCAAGCTTACAACGGGTCAACGTACAGGTCCATGTATGCTATATTGTATGTACCAGGTATATTTATTGTTTGATCTATGTTTTGAAATGTTTAGTCACTCAGATTGTCAATGACAGTCACTCTATCATATGAACGACATGCATACATGCAAATATAGCATTACCATTTTTAACGCTGATGTGCAAAACATAGGACAGTGATTATCACGGTGTGTTCGGTATCATCAATGAATATGTGCCTGCCACCCACCCGCCTGCCTGTACCCAATCCCAGTAGTACTTGTACTATGCGTTCACTGTTCACCTAGTGCCCTGTTGCAAATTAAAAATATTGCTGCCTGAGTAAGATTCCATGCATGTCCACAGCCCACGCTTTTCTCAGTCAGAGCTTGTTGCCCAGTAAAGTTGTATTGTCTTTTTTGGCGGAAAGTTGTATTGTCACATCCGGCCTATAAAGATAAGAATTTTTCATAAGGTGATGCATGATAGCCACCCATGCATCATGCATGATACGTGGCGGTCCAAACAATAATCACGTCGCAAGGATTTGAGAATTTTGATGAGGACGTGTATATACTAATCACGTACTACCTGATAGTCGCTGCACATTATAACAGTTGCTCGAAGCAAATCATAACTAAAATTGACGATCGTGAACGGTGTAGGCAATGGCAACGGGGGCTAGGCAACCAGTGCACAGGCCTGGCAGGAGTGACAGGTCGGTCACTGTTCAACCGACCATGCTTCTTTTTGAGTTGGAAACCACGCAAGTATCTATCTGAAGAGAGGCTAAATGTGAGGAGAGAGAGAGACTCTTTTGAGCCCGTCAGAGAGAGGAAGAGTGTCAGGAAGGAGAGAGAGGTTGCGTGAAAAAGAATACAGAGAGAGAGAGAAAGAAACGTTTACCATGAGAGAGAGAGGGGCGGGAATGTTGGCTACAGAAGGAAAGGAAAAAGGTGAGAGGTAGTAATGCGCTAGAGCAACAGCTTACATAAATATATACTCCTTCTGTAAAGAAATATAAGAGTGTTTAGATCACTAAAGTAGTGATTTAAACACTCTTATATTTGTTTACAGAGGGAGTATTTTTGAATGAAGCTTCCGTAAATATTGTTTATGAGAAATGGAGGGAAAAAGCTCTTCAGTAACTCTTGTAAACCCAAAAGGATTTATGAGATCTTTAAAAACATCTAACTTTTCGCGCAACTACACGGGAAGATAGCCCTTTGTGTATAATTTGACAGTAGATATTATTTTTTACAGAAACTGAGAGAAGTAAATGTCAGACAACTCTTGTATGTGGAGATATTTACAATGAAGAAAGTTTTTTTTTCTCATTATGCGATATGATGAATTAATGATTGGACCCCAACCATGTCAGATTGTGCATTGTTTTGGGGGTTACATTATGTTTGAACATTTTATTAATATATTAAGAGGAATTAAGTCTATTGTGCAAAATCTTATATTACTTCATGACACAAATTTAAAATAGGATATTCATCATTTTTGGACTATTTCGTGTTTTCCTTGGAACTTCCCCTTGACTAAGAGCCCCTTTTTTTCTGAATTTAATTCCTACGGATAGTTATACATGGATCGTGTTTTATATTAACTTCCGAGCTTACAATACTCAACACATACATGTGATATAACAATTAAAAGACGTTTTGCCTTGACTACTGCGTACAAATAACCTGGCCACTTATTTTAGCATATTCTAAAAAATAACTTATTTTAGCATACAACACCCAAAATTAGTGGAAGAGTGCATGCCAATTTAGGTGTATTGTAATTAGTCAAGGAGCAATTGATGGAGCGGAATTTGGCTATGCGCGTGGAGTTTGTACCAGTCAATTCTTTTTTATTCTGCATAGTGGATCATTGTTTCTAGTACTATGCGGTCATAAAATTGATTAACTTCTTTTTTACATCAAGTTACCCACCCATCACGTCTTGCATAAACAAATGAAATAAGACCATGGCCCATAAAGTAACCGGTGATAAGCTTATATGTGGAGTTAGAGCATCTTTAGCCGCGCCCCCAATAAGCCCCCAGTCCATTTTTCAGCCGCCGACGTTAAAAAATCGGCCCAGTCGCGTTTCCACTGACTCATTTTTCGTCGGCTCGGGCCGAAATTGGCGCCGGCGGACCCAACCCGAACCCGGCGCGCTCGGGGGCGCTGGACGAATCGCTTTTGGTGCGAAAGCGCCGTGGGCCAGCCGCGTCACCGACACCGCCCGCCTCGTCTTCTCCCAACGCATCGGTTTTCCGCGGAGAATCAATGGCAAGGCTGCCGCCGGTCAGCTTTCCCATTGATTCCTCACGGGCGGCGCGTCACGGGGCGGCGCGCCGACGTGCGCCGACGCCTCCCCTCCCTCGGACGCGCACACACGGACGCGGCGCGGCTATATATGGCCTCGCTAGCCTGTGATGAGTGCCACCTCTCCACCTCTCCTGAGCGCCGCCGCCGAGCTCTTCTCCCCAGCCACTCCATCTCCCTGGTGGCCGAGCGTTTCCCTGAAGACGAGGCGGCGGCCAACGGCTTCGGCCGCCGTTCGCTCCGCGAACAGGAGTCCTGGCTCCTGTTCCAGGCGAACATCCCGGCGCCGCCGAACATGCGCGCCGGGCCGACGGGCTGGAGGCTCAGCAATGGGGGAGTGCCCATTCCCCCATTGCCAGATGCCGTCGCCAAGCCATCCTACTTCGCCGACGAGGTCGAGATCGCACGCGCCTCCCTCACCGCCGAGCTCTCCCTGCCCCAGTACGCCGCCGACAACCACGCGGCTTGGGCGGCGTACTTCGAGCGCCGCCAGCAGAAGTGGCTGGCGTCCACCAACGGGGCGCCGATGGTCGGCGGCATCAAGAACAGCGAGGGGCGCCATCTGTGGTGGGGCGTCCCCGGCCGCACGCTTGAGGGCGCTGACGCACCTCGAGGGCGGCAACAACCCACCGTTGGCGTACCCTCCGGCCGCCCCGGCGCACCGCCGACTCGACGGGCAGTGGGCGCCAAGGAGGTTCGGCTCCTCCTCCTCTTCTTCCTCATCGCGCTCTTCCTCCCAATCCTCCGGCACTCCGACGCTGCTCGGCGTCAAAGCCGAGCCCGCGGCGGAGACGCCGCTCGGCCGGCGCACTCGCAGCGCCGGCATCGTCATCAGCGAGGGCGGCCGGCGCACGTCCTCGTCGGCTCCTCCCCCGCACTTCGTCAAGCCGAAGACGGAACCGGGTCTCGCGCCGGTGAAGACGGAGTCGGGGAGGGGTCATCATCATCGACGACAGCGACGACGACGACGACGCGCCGCCGCCCCCGCCACCAGCCGGGGAGGGGTCCAGCAGGGGCGCTCGAGTGAAGGAGGAGAAGGCCGACGATGGCGGCGACGATGGCGACTTCTCGGCCTTCAGCAAGTTTTTTATTAGTTTTTACATGTAATGGCGACTACTCGACTTAAATCGGCGAATATAAGCCCAAGTTTGCCGAAATTTGGCGTGTTTTAGCCAAAATTTGCTACACAGCTTTTTTTCCCGCGCCTGGGGCCGGCCCTGGGGGCGGCGGCTGGGGGCTAATTCGCCCCCAGGCCCATTTTTTACGCCGGGTCACCCCCAGGCGGCGATTTTAGGCGCCCCCTGGGGGCCAACGACTGGAGATGCTCTTAGAGCATCTATAGCCGGACAGCTGGAAGATCGTGCATCCCGTGCTGGGTTTGTGGTTGGTGGCTGATAGTTCTGGTTTCCTCCTTCGATGTCGTTGTCGTGCGGAGGTGTCAGATCTAGAGTTCAATGGCGTGTCCGGGGACATGTTGCCCCGGTCTGATTCTTTCAACTGCAATGGTTTTGCTTCTGGCAAACTACTTTCGAGGTCCCTAAATCTGCTGATCACCGATGCAGCCGCGTCGAGCTCGGGTGAAGAGGTGATCTGTTTTCTTTCCCTTTGATGGCCGCTTTGATGGTGTCGAAAGAGAGGAACATGCGCTGGTATTTTGCATAGGATTATCCTATCTTTTTAGTCTTGTAATGTCGGTGTTTACGTGCCTTGTAACCGGATCTTTATTTTATAAATAAGACACTTATTACTATGAAAAAAGAAGCACAAACCTGCTCGGTCTGCAGAACAAAGATTCTTGCTCACATGTTGTTAAAATGGCCACGACCATACACGCCACACGCTGCCAAAAATTACCGTCCCAATGAGCAAAAGACGTGTAGTCATATCGCTGCATGTGACATGCTGAACGGCTCAGTGACGCTCTACATTTATCACCAACCAGGCCGGGTGCATCTCTTTTCCTAATAGCAGCCTGACATGTCAATCCGGATGTAGACAGGTGCGATAGATTCTACCCTATGATGAACAGTGCGAGCAGCTCCATGTTTGCTTTATCTCCGGCGGCTTAATGAAATCTTAGACCTGCTAATACAACTAGTCGTACAGAGCCTGTTCCAGATCTCGGGGAGATGTTTTCTGAATGGATGCTGGTGATAACCGGGTGCGGTGTCAAAATCCACTCTCCTAATAATTAGTAATTCTTGTGCTTGAATTGTAACATTTACATTTGAATAATTGTTTCATTGTTATTTCATATTTGATTATTTAAATGTCACGTGGGAGAAGGAGGAGGAGGAGGAGGAGGAGGAGGGGCGGACAAGTATAGGCCCCTGTTGTCGCACCGATGTTCTGCCCTTCGGCTCGGCATATGGAACCTCCCGAGGTATGCCCACGAGCAATGCAACATCTACGCAAGTCTTGTTACGTGATTGACGTAAGAGCTGATGACAGTTTTTGTTTGGAGAAAATTAGGGAGGAGGGCCCATCTAATTGAATTAGGGGGGCAGAGAGATTAGTTGTAGGAAGATTACATAAGGATTAGTAGAACTTTACGTAGATAGCATTTTTGGTTCGCCCACCCCCCTTTCCCGAGAGGAGGGGAAAACTGAAAGACACCGTTAGATGCCCTTTCGACGACGGATAAATAAAGACGTCCGCGGAGAGGTATACGAGCACATTTGGGAGATGCCGTTGGAGTTGCCTTAACTTGCTTCTTGCTTGCGTGATGATTGGGTGGGAGGAAGAGAACGCGGAATTTCCAAGTGTTTTCCCTTGCTGCCCCAGCGCGTTGATTGCCTTTGCCGTATGGCCTGTGGAGGCAATGACCCAGCAGGAGCCGTGTCACTCACTCTGACCGTCTGTCGCTCCTCGGCCGTGCTCGGTCGATTCCTGTTATCAAGAACACACAGTACAGGTAGCTATAGCCTATACACGCGGTTTCAGTTGAGCACGAAAACGAATGATAGAGGAGCAATCATATTCGGCCCAAGTCGTGAAACCCAATTGTTGGTGCAGCAGCTTCGTGAGATGCTCAGCTCGTTAAACGGCATGGTTATCTCCTTGATTAGAACTGAAGATATGATGAAACCCGGAGACCGGAGTGGCGACTCGGTCGCCGTCAAGGTCGTCGCAATGGTGGCCCAGGCCGTGGAAAATACCAACAAGAAACCATGTGGACACATGCTCCCATGTCCCATCCTTGAGCTCAAAACCGCAGCCTGCTAGCAGAGCAAGCGCCACGAACCAATCCACCCTCGCCAATGGCGTCCCACAACCACAAACCAGAATCCCTGCTGCTAGCATGCCTCGGCGCGGTGTTTGCGGCAAGGCTCGCCGCCGTAGCAGGAGCACCAGCGCAGCCTAGCAGCGACTGCCAGAGCAAGTGCGGCGACATTGACGTCCCTTTCCCGTTCGGCATCGGGCCGGAGTGCGCGATGCCGGGCTTCAACCTCACCTGCGACGACGTCGGTGGCCGCAGGGCGCTGTTCCATGGCAACGTGGAGATCGTTGGCCTCCCGCTGGAGCGAGGCCAGGCCCGGATGATGAATGTCATCTCCTCTGCCTGCTACAACGCCGCCTCCGGGGGCATGAAGTACAACGACTGGCAACTCAACCTCACAAACACGCCCTACAGGCTCTCCGACACCGACAACAAGTTCACGGCCGTGGGGTGCAGAACGCTCGCGTACATCAGCGACGAGCGCAACACGGGCAAGTACATGAGCGGGTGCGTGGCCATGTGCCGGCGAGGCGAGCAGGGCGCCCTGCGCAACGGCCCCTGCTCCGGGATAGGCTGCTGCCAGACGGCCATTCCGGGGGAGCTGCAGTTCTACCGCGTGTGGTTCGACCCGAGCTTCAACACCACGGAGATCCACAACGTCAGCCGCTGCAGCTACGCGGTGCTGATGGAGTCGTCAAACTTCACCTTCTTCCCCAGCTACGCCACCTCGCCGGAGTTCAACGACAGATTCTACGGCCGGGCGAAGGTGGTGGTCGACTGGGCCATCGGGAACGAGACATGCGAAGTGGCTCGCGTGAAACGCGACTCCTACGCCTGTGTCAGCGACAACAGCGAGTGCTTCAACTCGGCAAACGGACCAGGATACATCTGCAACTGCACCAAAGGATTTCACGGCAACCCTTACCTCAAAGATCCGGCCCACGGCTGCATAGGTACAAACAAACCTCCTTACCATCGACTTCATATCGTGGAATGTCTTGCCATTGGGACATCTTTTTTTGAACGCTGAAATTTGTCACTCTAGATGGCACCTTTTACACAGTAGGCCAAATTGCAGCAAGTAGTTAGATTAGCAATCGACGCACGGTCCAACAGTATCGTCTGTGAAGTAGTTTCGTTTTCAACATCACTGTCGTCCCCATATGAGGTGCGGGACCACGTGAAGTTTCGTTCGACCCACACACAACTCCCGTATAGAGTGAGCTTCAATAATTGGCTCTAAGAAGACAAAAATGAAGGCTGATAGGTCAGGAATGGAGGGTGCTTCAGAAATTATGACAACTACATGTATAACAAAATCGCCGTATCATCAGTAGATTGGCTTCTTATGTTAACTTTGCTAGAGTTACTTTTAGGGATGCAACTGGGGCGGACAAAACCTGAGAGCCAAACAGTCTGACCCATCGTAACTAATTTTCTTAGCAAACAATTTAACGGACGTCAATTTGTAGGTGTCCCAGTTTTACAAAGAGAAAAAACAAAGGGATTTAACCCGGACTTTGTTTTTGGCGGGCAGATTTAACTCGACTTGCAAGCATGCATGGGCCTGGTCGATGGAGAATTTATATATACATAAGTATTTGATTTGAGATGCATTACGATAATCTTGTTGTCAAACGGGAAATTGATGTCCATGTCGGGCTACTATTTCTCAATCAACAAAGGGCAGGGTCGGATATGTTATTCTATTACCAAGCGACCAGCTTGGTAAGCTATCTACCAAAATTGCAATCAAGGATATGTTATTCTATTAATTTAAATAAAAAAGTGTAGAAAAACTGGATACTTTTGCTAAATAAAAGTTGGGGAAAGGTAAAACTGATGAAGTGGTACATAAATATAACAAGTTTACACACCAACGAAATGTGTAGCTTAAGTCAATTTTTTTGTGTACTACCAGCATTTTAAAATATATGAAGTTTTAGATTTACCCTTAGTCAAACTTCATTAAGTTTGACCATGTATATAGAAAATTATATTAAAAAACTAAAACAGTAAATATATAATGTAAAAAATAGTTTTTAGGATGAATCTATTGGTGTTGTCAAAATTGTGTGTGTGTGTGTGTGTGTGTGCGCGTGTTTACATATTTGATCAAACTTAAAGATGTTTGACTTGAAGCAAACCTAAATATTCAAATATTTTAGAACTGGAGAGTATAACCTAGTTATACTAATTAGTACCCGCCATAAAATATTCCAAATTAAAAAAAAATGGAAGGGGTACAAACAAACACATTGCGCTGATCTTGATGCTATATTCGATGGTCCCCCCTACAGAGAAATTCTATCAGGAAGTAGCACTTTTATATTTATATAATATATTATAAATATGTGTTTAGCACTCTAACTTCCTGCTTATTTCTTAACCAGTAGATA
Source organism: Triticum dicoccoides (assembly GCF_002162155.2). Classification (NCBI taxonomy): domain Eukaryota; kingdom Viridiplantae; phylum Streptophyta; class Magnoliopsida; order Poales; family Poaceae; genus Triticum; species Triticum dicoccoides. The sequence goes on along the minus strand of NC_041391.1, from coordinate 648,894,242 downwards.
GATGACCATGTTTTCTTCCCTAAATGCATAACTTGACAATTGATAAAGCGAACATTAGATACTGCTTTGTTTAGCATGTCTTTTACTTAAGCATCTAAATATGAATGTTAATCAAACCATGTGGACTGTTGATTTTTTTTATCATATGAAATTGGTTAGTTACACATTGTTTTGAAAATATGCAACTTTAGGTCTAGAAATGTGCAACTCTGCGGTTGCACATATTTTGTGCCTAAAATTGCATGCATTTATTTTACACCTCTGGATCCCAAATGTGCAATTTATTCTTGCTTAGAAATAGCAATTTCTTTGTGGCCCTGGAAATAACAAGGCTGTTTTGCTAATAACCGCTTCTGCTTTGGGATTAGTAATTATTTTAGCGAGGTTCTACCGAAGCAAAACTCATGTAACTGATATTTGATTGCAGATATTGATGAGTGCGTAGATCTTCAACCTTACCCTTGTTCTGTCCGTGGAAGTTGCAAAAATTTACCCGGTCGATTTGAGTGTGTGTGCCCTGACGGTTACACAGGCGATGCAAAAAATGGGACCTGCGAGAGCGAGAGACCTCCGCGCAACCAAACACTTGGTCCTGGAGCAAAACTCGCAATTGGTACACCCATAATCCATACTACACATACTACATCTTTACACCAAAGTGGATTTCATTATAGAACAGTTAATCCCTTTCCTCAAATTAAGAAATTACACTGTATGTTCTCTCCTCTAAGTAGACCGATTTAATAACTTCACGCCAAAAAAAAGTGCGAATGTGCATCAATGTCAAAAACACTTGCTAAAAAAAACCTTGCTAAGCACCCGCAAAAAAAAAAACTTGCTAATGACTAGCCTTCATTCATCCCTGCAGGCGCTTCTGTCGGCATTTTGGTTGGTCTCGTTGGTTTCCTTGGAGTAGAGGTGATCCGCCACAAAAGGAGTACAAAAAGAGAAGCCCTCAATAGACAGAGCGACGAATATTTCAAACAGCACGGGGGCGAGATACTAGCAGAGATGACGAGGGACGGGCACGGGCGAAGCATCCCCTTCACCGTCTACACAAGGGACGAGATCGAGGCGGCAACGGATAGCTTCAAGAAGGCGAACATCGTCGGGGAAGGTGGGCAGGGGACGGTCTACAAGGCGGTCCTCCGCGACACCGCCGTCGCCGTCAAGAGGTGCAAGGAGGTTGACGAGAGCAGGACCAAGGACTTCGTGCAGGAGCTGGTGATCCTCTGCCGCCTCGACCACCCCAACATCGTCAAGCTCCTCGGCTGCTGCCTGCAGTACGAGGCGCCCATCCTCGTCTACGAGTTTGTGCCCAACAGAACCCTGCAGGAACTGCTGCACCCCAGGAACCAGAGGTGCCGCGTCACGCTCGGGACCCGTCTGAAGATCGCCGCGCAGTCCGCCGGAGCACTCGCGCACCTGCACTCGGCTGAGCGCCCGATACTCCACGGCGACGTGAAGCCCGCCAACATCCTCCTCGGCGACGGCTGGGTCGCCAAGGTGTCCGACTTTGGCTGCTCCACCATCGACGAGATCACCCAGGTTGTCCCCAAAGGCACGCCGGGGTATCTTGACCCGGAGCACCTCCTTGATTACCAGCTCACCGTCAAGAACGACGTCTACAGCTTCGGGGTTGTTCTTATCGAGCTCCTCACCGGGAAGAAGCCGTTGTCCAAGGAAAGGAAGAGCCTCACTGTGATGTTTCAGGAGTCTATGGCGGATGGCACACTCCATCAACTCCTTGACAGGGGAATATCAGATGAGGCTAACATGGCTGTGATTCTCCAGGTTGCAGAGCTGGCGAGTCAATGCTTACTTGTTCCCGGTGCAAGTAGGCCGGCAATGAGGCTTGTGGCGGAGAAGCTCCGGCGACTGGCTGATGGGGTGCAGGAGCAGTCACAGCTGCCGCTTGTCCTCGAGGATCTTAGCCCCATGGGTGTTGGTGCTGGTGTTGGGAGCTCCACATCAACACTTTATACTACCAATAGCCAGACCACCGGATATTTCAGCCTCGAGAAGAAAACCGCGCTGAGCATAGAATACGCCCGATGAGATCACGAGGATCAGATTGCGCTTGTTTGATGTAAGATCAAAATCAGTAGCATAATTAATTGTGGATTGCTCGTGTATTGCTCTGAAATTCAGCATCCATCTACTCTTATTTTACAAAATGTGTTAAGGATTGTTTACCACGAGAAAAAACTGCTTCGAAGAAGAAAGGACGTGTATTTCTCATGCAGGGTGGAAAAACAAGCGATGGGCTACGTGGAAGGTCACTGATTTATGTCTTTGGACCTGTGATTGACCAAAAAATTCTTTCAATCTATTGTTCGGATGTACGAGCTGCTCACTTCATCACCCAACTGTAGCACAGGGTGTGCGCTAGACCTTTTTGTGCGTGAAATGCGTGCCCTGAACATTAATATTCATGCATAGGGCCGGTACTTCTTTCAGGCCTAGATCAGCAAGAGCTCGGTGATTTTTACGTGTACTTGAATCGTATACCGAATACAATCCTGTGTAGGTGGGCTGCTTCAAGCAAGAAAACCAACCTCAACTATACAAAATTTCAGGTGACCGAAGAATAGCAAAAATGATTAACATATACATTCTGTTTAAGTTCATAATACAAAATTAAGCACAATAGAAACCCGTTAACCTGATAGGTCTTGGGCTGAGGAGTTAATTGCACAGAAGTACCACAATTCGGGCATCACATGCAGATTGGTACCACGATTGCTAATTTTTTCGTGTGAGTACCAACATTGGTCCAAGTTTTTGCAAATTAGGCTAAAACGCGTATTTATACGTATTGACGCCCGATCCGACAGCTCGGGCCCACCTGTCAGGTGCCACGCTGGCCAATCGGCGCGTGCCCGCGCGTTCCCGCGCGCTGACTAGGACGAGCCGGTGCGCTGCAACCTGGTCCGGTCGCACCAGCTCCAGCCCGGCCGCACCATTCCCCTCCCCTCCTCCTCCTCGCTCGAACCCTAGTCCATGGCGTCGGTGATTCCGCCAGGCGGCGGCGAGGGCGTCCACGGCGGCGGTGAGATGCCGTTCTGGCCTCCTAGCGGAACGGCTGGCGTCGACGAGGATGGCGGCGACGACTCCAGCTCCGCGTACTCGACCGGCGATGAGGAGTCGATGTTACTCACCATGGAGCAGCGGTTGCGGTTGGCGCATCAGTGGGTGGCGAACCCTAGCAGCAGCCATGAGTTGACGCATGGACTTGGCGGCGTGCTGTAAGTACCCTTGTCCTACTCCTCCTCTGATTTATCCAATTGGGCATTTTTAGGGTTTGTTCATCTTCTGCTTTTATCCAGTTGGGGATTAGGTTTTATCCAATTGAAGTGACTAGTATAGGACAATTAAACTAACCTAGTAACATGGTGTACTGCACTCTCAAATTAGTTCAATGACAGTAAAAATTTGGTATTATTGTGGCTCTCCAAATTGTTCTGTATTGTCTGGTACTGTTACTTTAAATTGTTCTGTATTGTATTGTTGCTCTCCAAATTTTGCTATTGTGCTGAATTAGTAAATAATAGACTTACATGTTACTTTAAATTGTACTGTACTGTACGGTTGCTCTCCAAATTAAGAGTAATTATAATGAATACATGAAATTTAATTTGTTCTGTAGTTTGGATGAAGACATTTGGCAAGTAAGGATCCATTTTGATGCAAGAGAACCATTGGTGATGAAGCTGTGTGGTTCAGATATTACTTATCTGAATTTGGTTGCAGTGATGGAAACCCAAGGATTTAAAGCATATGATTGTTTGTTTCACATTGAAAATCCATCTTTAGGAGAGAAAGGGCTGGATTTGGTAGACAGTCGTGCAGAATTACAGATGATAAAGAGGAAGATCCAGGACAAATTGGTGCTTAATTTGCTAGTCAGGGCTTGTCCACCCCCTGATACTGATTTTGAAAGGCAACATTTTGAAAAGCCAGACTTGTCCACTGTGGTGTACCAAGAGCCTGTTGTTTATGATCTGAGTGAGCCTCCTATCTTAGCTGTTGATCAGGAAGGAGTAGTTTTTGAGAGTCAATGTAGCACACATCACCCTGCTGGTCCTGCTGGTGTTTGCACACAAGAAAGCAAGAATGCAACAACCAAGTTGAAAGCAGTTTTGGAAGAAGAAGAAGAAGAGGCATATCAAGGATTTGAGGCTTATGAGGACAGTGATTCCTCTGATGAGGATGGTCAAATTGGAAGTGACCCTAATTACATGGTTGATGATGAAGATGTAGAGGTGGAAGAGGGAAAGAGATAGAGAGAGCTAGAAGTACAAGAGGAAGAATCAGATGATGATCAATCAGAAGAGGAAGAAATGCTGCATTATGAGGATGACACTGAAGTTGAGGACCCATTTGAGGTAGAGGAAGATAGGACTTTTGAACAAGAAGAAGAAACTATAGTTGAACCTGTAAAGAAGAAGCAGAAGCTGCCAGTTAGAAGAGGCCCAACCACTAGGTCACATTGTAGTGAGCTACCAGAGGTTGAACCTGATTTCAGACCTTCATCAGATGAAGAAGAGAAGGGATTGTTGAGGGAGAGTGATGATGATGGTTTTGAGCCACTCTCTTTTGTCCTACCAAAGAAAAGGAAGAGTAGGGCAAAGAAAAGGCCTGCTAGGAAGTGGTACAATGAGAAAATGGAGCAACCACATGAGCAACTGTGTATGAAGTTGTGTTTTAGGGATCAGCATCAATTCAGAGATGCTTTGTTGAATTTGCACATAACCCAGGCCAGGAATTTCAAGTATCACAGGAATTCAGATCAGAGGATAATTGTTGAGTGTACAGATAAAAAATGCCAATTCTTAATGGTGGCAGCAGTTATAAAAGGGGAGAAACCTTTGTAATTAAGAAGATGAGACTAGAGCACACTTGCCCTAGTACCACTGAGACCACCAGGGTTAGTGCTAAGTGGCTAGCACAGAAATATGAGCATCTCTTTAGATCTGATATAACTACTGGTATTCAGACTATAATTGATGCATGCAATGAAAAATATGGTGTAGATGTGCCCAAGTGCATGGCATATAGGGCAAAGAACATAGCTATTGAAGCTGTGTTAGGAGATCACAAGAAGCAATATCCTAGGCTTAAAGACTATGCTCAGACTATCATGGACACAAACCCTGGGAGTAGAGTAATAGTGACTACTGTTACTCCAGTACCAAATGCAAAAATACCCCACCCAGGCCCAAGATTCCATGCCATGTTCTTTTGCCTTAATGGAGCAAGGGAGGGGTTTCTCAGTGGGTGTAGGCCTTTCATTGGTTAGTTCTTGAACCTTGTGTGAACCATTTACATATTGTAGAGTACTCCATATTGTATCTCACTTGGAAATGTTGATTATGCAGGTGTTGATGGATGCTTCATTAAGCTCACTACAGGTGCTCAACTACTTGCTGCCACTGGTAGAGATGGCAACAACAACATATATCCACTGGCATTTGGCATAGTTGGTCAAGAGGACACACCTAGTTGGTGTTGGTTTCTACACCAACTGAAAATTTGCCTAGGGGGAGAAGTGGGCAAGTTTGGAGCTTATACTATAATGTCAGATAGACAAAAGGTATGTGTTTGCATATTTCATTATGTTTTGAACAAGTGTTACAGTAGCTTAGATTTTCATTGGTGCATATTTCTTTAGCTTGTAGCTTAGACTTGTTAAATTGTTTGTGTTAGGGGTTATTGAATGCAGTGAATGCTGTGTTTCCAAATTGCAACCAAAGATTCCGCCTTAGACATTTATATGCAAATTTCCAAAATGCTGGGTTTAGGGGTGAAGATCTTAAGAAGTGCATGGATATGCTAGCTATGCCTACAATGAACACAAATTTAATATTGCAATGAATGATCTTAGAGCTGAAAGTGAGGAAGCTTGGGAGTGGCTTACTGCAATACCAAAAAAAAACATGGGCAAGGCATGCATTTGACACAAACTGCAAGACTGACTTGGTAGTGAACAACTTGTTTGAGGTGTTCAACAAGTACATTCTAGATGTTAGGAGAAAACATATAAGGACAATGTGTTATGGGATAAAAGATAAGCAGATGGTGAGGTGGCACATGAAGAGAGAGAGTGTAAAGGAAGCAAGATGGGAGATAACACCTCATTACAGTGAGAAGCTAGAGGTTGAGAAGGAGAGGGCCAGATACTGCAAGCCAATACAGGCAGGGGTCTACTTATGGCAAGTTACAAGTGGGCAGCAAACACATGATGTCAACCTGGAACTTGAGAGTTGTGGATGCAGGAAGTGGGACCTTAGTGGCATACCGAAAGAACATGCGGTGCCCCCATGTTTGGTTTTGGTAATTGATGACAATCTCTATGGACTAATGGTTGTCTTGAGTTATATTTGAAGGATCTGTCCATAGGCTTTTCTTGAATTCCATGTGTTGGTTTCAAGGAGTTTATGAGTTGACCAAGGTGCTATTAAGGAATTATCCAAAGATTGGTCATGTGAGTGTTGAGCTTATTGCAATCATGTCTTGAAGAAGAAGATTGTGTGATCATTCATGTTTACCTTCAAGACATCATCCAAATGAAGAGAGTTGGAAAGATTCAAGGTTGATCAAGACTAAGTCAAAGAATGAATCAAGTTGATCAACACACAAAGCATAGAAGATGTACCGAGAGGGATCAAGCGATCCCATGGTATGGTAAGCATGGTCAATTATGCTTTGTGTACTAACCCATGGTCTTCGTGGGAGTTCTTTGTGGGGTTAGGTTGCGGTGTGCAAGTTCAAGTAGGATCATCACGAAGAGATCATATGCTTGAAGCTTGCCGTCCATTGTGGCGACAATGGACTTGTGAAGATGTGCAGAAGAGTGGCTCACCCATAGTGGAGTATGGGGGAGCAATCAACTAGTCTTCTTCGAGCCAATGCAATCAAGAAAGGTGGTCCAACTTGAGGGAGTCAAGATCGTCATCATCTAGCTCAAGTGGACCATGTGCAAGGCAAAGGTTTGCCCTTGATAGGTTTTCTATTTTACCGGTCTCACGGTAGTTGTGGGAGACCGGGTTATAGGATTGATGGCCGTACTATCAAGGGGGGCTCTCGATGAGTTGCTTGATCGTATCGTTCGTAGAGAGTTCAAACCATTGCATCCTTGCATCATCTTTTTGGTTCTTGTTTGGTTCTTCTCCTTGTGAGGTTTGGAGCTTATGGTCATTTTTATGACAAGCTCGAGTTCATCAAAAACGGAGTTCGCATGCGTCTTCTATGATGTTTTCGGTGCTGGAGGTTTTACCGGTCTTATCCAAGGAAGGGTTCTCACCATTTTTTATGGGCCTTTTCTCATTTGCTTCTTATTGATATTTCTATCAAGATTGTGTTAGCCCTTGTTTCTAGCTTTCCAACAAACTTGGTTTCATCGAATTCGGAGCTCGTATGCGAAAGTTGTGGCTGTTTTGATATTGCCTGTTTTACATAGAGAGGTTGTACCGCCCCATAGAGAGGTTGTACCGGTTGACCGGTACAACCGGTGTTTGGAGCGGTTGTACCGCTCCAGAATTGGTCCGGAGGTTGTACCGGCCATGTACCGCTCTACCACCGGACTAGCTTCTGTTGTGGTGCGGTTGTTGGGCGGTTGTGGGCCGGTTGTACCGCTTATTGCCTGTTACCGGTTGTACCGGTGCTCATAGCGGTTGTACCGCTCCTATGTTATTCTGCACATAACAGGCAGATTCATGGGGACCTATTTAAGGGGGTCTTCTTCCCCAATGGTTCCCTATCTGTTGAGCTCGTTTTTGCCCCCATTGTTGACCTTCTTTGAGCTTGCTAACTCTCAATCCCTCCATGGATTCTTGCTAGGTTTTGAGGGAAAAGAGAGAGGAGATCTAGATCCACACTTCCACCAATCACTTTCTCCTCTATGTGAGGGGAACCCCTTGGATCTAGATCTTGGAGTTCTTTGTGTTCTCCTTCTTGTTCTTCCTCTTACTTTCCTCCCTAGCATTAGTTTCTTTGGTGGGATTTGAGAGAGAAGGACTTGGGTACTCTGTGTGCACTTGCCATTGCATTTGTGCATCGGTTTGAGATCTCCACGGTGATACGTAGAAGTTACAAGTTGAGAAGCTTATTTCTCTTGGGTGCTTGGTACCCTTGAGCTTGTTCCTCTTGGGTGCTTGGGCGCCCTAGACGGTTGGTGGTGTTCGGAGCTCAATCATTGTGGTGTAAAGCTTCGGGCAAGCGTCAGGGTCTCCAATTAGGTTGTGGAGATCGCCCCGAGCAATTTGACGGGTACCGGTGACCGCCCCCAAGGGTTGCCAAAGTGTACGGGTTCGGTGACCGCCCCCAAGGATCGCCATTTGTACGGGTTCGATGACCGCCCTCAAGGGTCCCTTAGTGGAATCACGGCATCTTGCATTGTGCGAGGGCGTGAGGAGATTACGGTGGCCCTAGTGGCTTCTTGGGGAGCATTGTGCCTCCACACCGCTCCAAACGGAGATTAGCATCCGCAAGGGTGTGAACTTCGGGATACATCGTCGTCTCCGCGTGCCTCGGTTATCTCTTACCCGAGCCCTTTACTTATGCACTTTACTTTGTGATAGCCGTTTTGTTCCTTGTCATATATCTTGCTATCACATAGTTACTTATCTTGCTTAGCATAAGTTGTTGGTGCACATAGGTGAGCCTAGTTGTTGTAGGTTTTGTGCTTGACAAATTAACCGCTAGGTATATTCCGCATTTGTTAAAGCCTAAACCGTAATTATTTTAAAGCGCCTATTCACCCCCCCCCTCTAGGCGACATCCTCGATCTTTCAATTGGTATCAGAGCCTTGTCTTTCTTTGTTGGGCTTAACCGCCTAGAGAGTAAAGATGTCGACTAGGGGATTAGGATTCTCTGACACTCTTAGTTTCGAAGGCACAAATTTTGATGTTTGGGTAATTTGCATGCTTAACCTCTTTAGGGTCATGGACCCAAATTTAGAGCGAATTGTAGATATGGGTTTTTCTCCTCCAAAGGATCCCCAAAGATTATCTTTAGAGGATGAGAAAAACTCTTATCTCAATGCTCAAGCTTCTAATGTGCTTTTCGATGCTTTGAGCCATGTAGTTCTTTTTCAACTCATGCCATTCCGGGATGCTCATGAGTTGTGGACAAAGCTTCAAGATAAATATGGTGTGTCCAATATTTGTGGGGATGATTGTTCCCCCTCCACCTCCGGTCGTATAGTCTTCTCAACTTCTTCTACTTCACCTACATGTGGTTTGCCACAAGGTAATGATATGGTGAGTAGTGTTGGTCACTGCAATGATGATAGTATGCTTATTGTGGATGATCCTTCATCACTATATTATTGCAATGCTCCTTCTTTGGGCTTTAACACTTCGAGCACTCCAAATGTTTCACATGCTTGTGTTGATAGTCCTTGCATATCATGTAGAAATTGCTTGACTAAATCTCATGATGATATGCTTGCTATGTCTTGTTGCCATGATAAAAATGCATCTATTTCCTCGAATTGTTGTGCTAACAATGTAGAGGAAACCGAACACTCCATGGAACAAGATGTGGGGTTTAATGGTGCCTCAAGGGATCCTACATCATCATCTATTGCTTTTTGCCTTATGGCTAAGGCGTCAAAGGTATCTCCTACTTTGTACCCCAATATGTCTCTTGATGATGTTGTTGATGCTAATGATGATGAGGATAATGATGAAGAGAATGATAATGTTGCCTCCTTAAAAACTAAGGGGGAAATGGTTTTTAAAGCTCTTCATAAAAATAAAATTGCTCGTTCCAACTTCATGGAAATAATGTCCATTGCGATTGATGGCAAGAAATACATTGAGGAGTTGGAATCTCATCTAGAGGAGCATGAGGCCACCATTGAGAAAATGGAAGCTCATGGGCGTGATTACGCAAATGAGATCGCGGAGCTATCTCAAGCTCTTGAACATGAACAAACCACCTCCGAATCTCTTGAGGAGACTTTTGCTCTAGAATTATCTAGAGTGAGGGAATCTCATGATAGAGCTCTTGAGGTGGCCAACGATTTCAAAACTAAAAATGCTAAGCTTGAAGTTTCTCATGCTAGACTCCTTGAGAATTTTGAGCACCTCGAAAATGGCTCAAGGGTCATCAAGGGTGAGCTCATCAAACTCACCGAGTCTCATGCCCAACTTGAAGCTTCTTATTTAAAAGAGCTTGCCAAGTTGCCTTCTCCTCTTGTTGTTAATGATTATGCTTGTGCTACTAATTCTATTACTTGTGAAGCATCCATTTTGAAGGAGAATGTTGAGCTACGGGCTCAACTTGAGGTGCTATCTAGCAATTATGGGAAATTGGAAGAAAGTCATGAAAAGCTCTCAAGCTCTCATGATGATCTTCTAGTATCCCATAGTGTGCTAAAGATAGCTCATGAGGCCATGATTGCTAAGGTAACATCTAGTGAGCCTCATGTGGGTACTAGCACTACTTCTAGTCAAAATAGTATATTGCCATGTGCTAGTCCTTGTAATTCATCTACTCACAATGTTGGTACATCTTGTGATGAATTTCTTTCCTTGCCTTGTTGCTCTAACGATGAAGCTTATACTTCCTCTAGTACTTGTGTTGAGACTAACCGTGTAGAGGAAATCAAAGAGCTCAAGGCCCAAGTCACTTCTTTGAAGAAAGACTTGGAAAAGTGTCATGAAGGGAAATCCACACTCAACAATATCTTGAGTGTGCACAAATCCCCCAATGACAAAGGTGGACTTGGATTCAACTCCAATAAGAAGAAGAAGTCCAAGTTTAACAAAAAGAAGGGCCAAGAACAAGTCAAGAATTCGGCCAAGATTGTTTGCTTCAAGTGCAAAATAGAAGGGCATCATGTTAGATCTTTCCCATTGAAGAAGAAGGCCATTAGTGTCAAGCAACAAGGGAAGAGGGCACAAGTTCAATCACATGCTCAACCTCAAGTTGAAGAAAGGCCTCTTCCCAAGAAGACTCATGTTAATGCTTCTCAAGTTGAGAAATCAAGTGAGAAGAAAGTGAAGAGTAGACGTTGCTACCTATGCCGTGAGAAAGGTCACCTCGCTTCTTCATGCACTAGTGGTAACTTATCCAACCCAATTATTATTGATGATGTCTATTCTCTTGGGAAGGATAAGGTAGACAATGTGGTTGCCAAGTTTGTTGGTACTCAAAGTGGTTTGAAGCAAAGAACCATTTGGGTAGCCAAGCCTATTGTGACTAACCTCTTAGGACCCAACTTGGTTGGGGACCAACTAGCTCAAACTTGATCAATAGGTGTTGTTGGAGGGCATTGGAGACTTGGCTACATTATGAAGAATTAAGGGGACTTCATCATTCTCTTTGTCTCAAGCCAAGTCAATTGGATTATCAAGTTTCTATCTTATATCCAATGTGCCTCCTTGCGGTAACTTGTACTTAAATTGTTTACCTTGAAAGTTACTTGCCCCCTTGCATGTTTTGGTTTTGTTCCTTGCATGTGTTTGTATATGTTGCGCTTCCAACTTGCTTATCTTGAGCAATCAAGTATGTGTGTGTTGGTTTGCACATCATATACGTGTGCGTCGTGCGTTGAGCCTTTTTGCTTCCTGTTTGTATCCTAGTTGGCTCGTGTGAGAGATCAATGGAACATCCCATTTTGGGGGAGTGATGTGCTTTGTGCACCTCACAATCCTATAAATGTGTGTGCATGAGGAATACCATCTAGTATTGATATTACAAGATTATCTAGTCGCTAGGTGGTATATCTCTCATGAGAAATTCAAATTCTAAAAATTCCATTGATTATATCGTGTTGGATCCTCTTATTGCCTCTTGTTAAGTTCTTATTGGTATCACATTATGGGGGAGTAATATGCTAAGTGCATATTACAAGCCTAGAAAATGTGTACATTTGAGATATTGTCACCTAGAATTGATATTGTAAATTATCTTGTTCCTAGGTGGCATGTTAGCTCTACAAGTTGCAATTTGCTTGTGTTTGTTGTGAAGATGATGTTGGACGTCCTTGTTATCTACCACCGGGAATTATTTCCAAATACTTCTTGTCTTTTGACAATTGGTAGTCACTTATGTGTGGTAGAATTTGTTGATCATCTTTACTTTGGTTTTTGTTTTTATTTGCCTTTTCTCTTGCCAAGGTTTGTGTCAACTCCCGGTGTCTTCCCTACCACTTGTGGATCTTATTTATTTCTTGTTCTTGTCTAGTGTTTTCTAGATACAGTGAAAGTAGTGATCCCACCTTGTGCATTTTGTATTCAAATGCAAATCCTATATAATGCACAACTCGTGGGGGAGCTATCCTATTTTATTTAGAACACTCTTCTTGTGATCCTTATCAAGTGTGTTTTGGTGGAAGGCAAGCCATTTCTTTTTGGTACTTTGTGCCATCATGAAACTTTGTTGAGAGCTTGGTTTGTTTGTAACCATCCTCTCTTTGGGAGTTTGACATCTTTAGTTTAGTGTGTATCAATGGATATCTCATTCCTTGATGTATCTTTAATGATATCTTCCAAGTAATGATTTCTCCATTTGGTATCCTTTTCACTTGGCATTTCTTTCTCTTTAGGTCTTGGATTTTGAAAGTCTTGAGCATTCATGTTTACTTCATGTATTTCATTTAGCATGCTTTCTTTCTATAGCTCAATATATAGGGGAAACTCCACCTAGTCTCAATTTGGATGAGATGTGCATGAAATTCATATGCACATATTTATGTGGAGTTTGTCCTATGTATTGGTGTTTCTAACTATTTTGTCCCGATAAGTTTGGGTACCGTTTAGTTTGTGTTGTTCTTCTAGGAACATGTGGAGATGCATTGGATGCTCGGCTCACTCACAAGGAAGGTGTTGTCACCATGTGCATATTGGAGTCAATCTAGGATGATCAATGAACTACTATCTACCTTCAATTGGTATCTACTACATCCTTCCAATGATATCTCGGTAACAAGTATCTATTCATGCTTTCTCCTCTTGCATTCAACCTTGTGTAGGTTGCATCTTGGCATGACATTCATCTCATATCTTGTGATACTTGTTTCCTTTCTCAAAGCATCCCAATGATGATCTCTTGTTGCTAGTTGTGATGCCTTTGATGGATGTGTGTTTGGACTTCATTTATATACAATGAGACCATATCTAGCCAAGTGCTATGCTTTCAAGCAAATATCTTATTGGTATATTTATGACTTCCTTTTGGATATCTCATTCCTTCTTGTTGTAACTATTTTGGGTGTACATCCTTCTTTGTAGATATATATCATCATGATTTCGTCTACCTAGAACATTTTACACTTGAGAGAAATTATATCTCTAGTTGATATCTTTTCTTTCACGTCCATCTTGTCTTTCTTATGTTATTTCTTTGGTGGCTCCGTGAAAGCTTTTGCCTTGAGTGCGTGTCCTTTATCGTCGCATCTTGTTGCACTCTTGTGTGGTGAAGATTATTTTCCTCTTGCTTATCTTTACGAGGTTTTGCCATCTTAATTGGTATCCCTCGTCTTGATGAGCCTCCCCTCGTCTATCTTCACCACAGGTTGTCACAAGCATAGGTTCTCTTTTGCTTATTAGTAAGCTTGTGAACCCATTTGCCAGTTGTGTGTGGGAATGATAGGCCTTGCACCGTGTGCCTCATTCTTTCCAGACTATGTTGATGCTTAATGCTCATCCTAATTTTAGTCTTCTCAAGTGCTTCGCCATGACTCACACACATCATTTTGGTTGAGCCTATTATTAAGTTGCCTCTTTTACATGTTTCTCAACCATGTGCTTGTTGCAAGCGCTAGGCTTTGTTTCCTATATGCTCACCTGCACTGGATGTGAGTTTCTATTGATTTTGGGGGAGCTATGATCCTATTTTGTGCACTTTGTATTCAAATACAAAAATTCTTATTTGTGCGCAAATCATGGGGAGCTTCTCTAGTTTCTTTAGAACACTCCTTTGCGCTTTTCATAATATCTTTATTCTTGTGGCATGTAGGATCATTGGTCTAGTTGGTTCAATTGATATCCGTTGATTGCTTGCTTCAATTGGTATCTTCTGATTGCTTGTGTCTCTCTTTGTTATGTCTTTGTGGCATATCTTTCTGTTGCAATCTTTGTGCCTCAATATAGATTGTCTTCCTCCAAGTATCGACAGTTGGATATGTGTATTGCATTCCACTCTCTTGTTGAGAAATACACAATTTATGGAGGACCATAATTTATATTGGCCTTCTAAACTTTTCGCCCATTTTGGCAATCAATGCCAATGAGGGAGAAGTTTCAGAGAGTTTTGTGGAGAAGTTTAGAGAGCTATCTCCTCTTTCTTTGGTTTTGTTCCTTAGCTTTTGCATCTCATTCATTGCACTATTATTGCATTGCATGGTGATGCATAATTCCTTATATAAACTCTCTTGAAAGTGATTGTCATCAATTACCAATATGGGGGAGATTGAAAGAACATGCGGTGCCCCCATATTTGGTTTTGGTAATTGATGACAATCTCTATGGACTAATGGTTGTCTTGAGTTATATTTGAAGGATCTGTCCATAGGCTTTTCTTGAATTCCATGTGTTGGTTTCAAGGAGTTTATGAGTTTACCAAGGTGCTATTAAGGAATTATCCAAAGATTGGTCATGTGAGTGTTGAGCTTATTGCAAGCATGTCTTGAAGAACAAGATTGTGTGATCATTCATGTTTACCTTCAAGACATCATCCAAATGAAGAGAGTTGGAAAGATTTAAGGTTGATCAAGACTAAGTCAAAGAATGAATCAAGTTGATCAACACACAAAGCATAGAAGATGTACCGAGAGGGATCAAGCGATCCCATGGTATGGTAAGCATGGTCAATTATGCTTTGTGTACTAACCCATGGTCTTCGTGGGAGTTCTTTGTGGGGTTAGGTTGCGGTGTGCAAGTTCAAGTAGGATCATCACGAAGAGATCATATGCTTGAAGCTTGCCGTCCATTGTGGTGACAATGGACTTGTGAAGATGTGCAGAAGAGTGGCTCACCCATAGTGGAGTATGGGGGAGCAATCAACTAGTCTTCTTCGAGCCAATGCAATCAAGAAAGGTGGTCCAACTTGAGGGAGTCAAGATCGTCATCATCTAGCTCAAGTGGACCATGTGCAAGGCAAAGGTTTGCCCTTGATAGGTTTTCTATTTTACCAGTCTCACGGTAGTTGTGGGAGACCGGGTTATAGGATTGATTGTCGTACTATCAAGGGGGGCTCTCGATGAGTTGCTTGATCGTATCGTTCGTAGAGAGCTCAAACCATTGCATCCTTGCATCATCTTTTGGTTCTTGTTTGGTTCTTCTCCTTGTGAGATTTGGAGCTTATGGTCATTTTTATGACAAGCTCGAGTTCATCGAAAACGGAGTTCGCATGCGTCTTCTATGATGTTTTCGGTGTTGGAGATTTTACCGGTCTTATCCAAGGAAGGGTTCTCACCATTTTCTTATGGGCCTTTTCTCATTTGCTTCTTATTGATATTTCTATCAAGATTGTGTTAGCCCTTGTTTCTAGCTTTCCAACAAACTTGGTTTCATCGAATTCGGAGCTCGTATGCGAAAGTTGTGGCTGTTTTGATATTGCATGTTTTACATAGAGAGGTTGTACCGCCCCATAGAGAGGTTGTACCGGTTGACCGGTACAACCGGTGTTTGGAGCGGTTGTTCCGCTCCAGAATTGGTCCGGAGGTTGTATCGGCCATGTACCGCTCTACCACCGGACTAGCTTCTGTTGTGGTGCGGTTGTTGGGCGGTTGTGGGCCGGTTGTACCGCTTATTGCCTGTTACTGGTTGTACCGGTGCTCATAGCGGTTGTACCGCTCCTATGTTATTCTGCACATAACAGGCATATTCGTGGGGACCTATTTAAGGGGGTCTTCTTCCCCAATGGTTCCCTATCTCTTGAGCTCGTTTTGCCCCCATTGTTGACCTTCTTTGAGCTTGTTAACTCTCAATCCCTCCATGGATTCTTGCTAGTTTTTGAGGGAAAAGAGAGAGGAGATCTAGATCCACACTTCCACCAATCACTTTCTCCTCTATGTGAGGGGAACCCCTTGGATCTAGATCTTGGAGTTCTTTGTGTTCTCCTTCTTGTTCTTCCTCTTACTTTCCTCCCTAGCATTAGTTGCTTTGGTGGGATTTGAGAGAGAAGGACTTGGGTACTCTGTGTGCACTTGCCATTGCATTTGTGCATCGGTTTGAGATCTCCACGATGATACGTGGAAGTTACAAGTTGAGAAGCTTATTTCTCTTGGGTGCTTGGTACCCTTGAGCTTGTTCCTCTTGGGTGCTTGGGCGCCCTAGACGGTTGGTGGTGTTCGGAGCTCAATCATTGTGGTGTAAAGCTCCGGGTGTCGTGGTTCTAAGCCTGACAGTAGAGTGGGGGTAGGTATGGAGAGGCAAGGTCCTAGCTATGGAGAGGTTGTAAACACAAGGGATGTACGAGTTCAGGCCCTTCTCGGAAGAAGTAACAGCCCTACGTCTCGGAGCCCGGAGGCGGTCGAGTGGATTATGAGTATATGAGTTACAAGGTGCCGAACCCTTCTGCCTGTGGAGGGGGGTGGCTTATATAGAGTGCGCCAGGACCCAAGCCAGCCCACGTAGGAGAGGGTTTAAGGTGAGTTAAGTTTGGGGCGTTACTGGTAACGCCCCACATAAAGTGTCTTTACTATCATAAAGCCTACTTAATTACAGGCCGTTGCAGTGCAGAGTGTCTCTTGACCTTCTGGTGGTCGAGTGAGTCTTCGTGGTCGAGTCCTTCAGGTCAGTCGAGTGTGTCCCTCGTTGGTCGACTGGAAGGCGACCTCTTCTAAGGGTGTCCTTGGGCAAGGTACTTAGATCAGGTCCGTGACCCTACCCTAGGTACATGACCCCATCATTAGCCCCCGAATGGATTGAGGCTTCGAGTGAGGAAGGAGTTGATGTCGTTTCCGATTAACCTTTGCGCTCTGGTCGCGCGTTGTCCTGGACCAAAGAATCTCTTCGTCGACAGTGAGCAACTTGTCTTCAGTCGACTTGATCCATTCTATTCTTCCGTCGAGTGATCTTTCGGGCTTCGACGATCTCCGAGCGACGGATCGCTGGAAACCCCGTGTCTGACAGACTGATCTGCTGTTCGCGGATTCCGCGGGATGCGAAATTTGGGGACGCGCGCGAAGCGGGGCGGACCGCGGCGTTCGGATGGGACGGGACATAGACGCCTCGATCTCCGCGCTGCTTTTTTCGCCACGTATCCCGTCTGCATAACTGTTCCTGGATATGATTAGATCGACCGGGCCCACCTGTCATCCACTCGGAAGGGACCTTATAAATGCGCCCGGAGAGGATTTCTGAACTGCGCCTCAGCATTCTCTCTCTCTCTCTGCTTCCTTCTTCCCCGCCCAGCGTGCTCGCTCTCGCCCCCGCACCACTTCCCTTCGCGCATCCCGCCGGCAACCATGGCCAAGGAGAAGACGGCGGCGCTGGAACGTGCGAAGAAGGCGTCGGCGTCGGAGAAGGCAAAGGGGAGATCCACCAGCCGCGGCGGGTCCTCGTCCAGATCCCGCCTGCCGAAGGGCTGGGTCCAAGGAGACTGGATCCAGTCGACCATCACAGAGAATGACCTCCTCGACATGGCTAACGAGGGCTTGATCCCTCATGGAGCTGCGAGGCTTCCGGGGAAGGAGTGGCAGCCCCAGCCAGAAGAGGGTGAGTGTGTGCTCTTGGCCACCCATGTTGATCGTGGATTTTCCTTGCCGCCGAGTGTTTTCTTCCGTGGCTTCTTGAATTTCTTTGGAGCGCAGCTCCACCACTTTACCCCAAACTCTATTGCCTATCTTGCCGCGTTCGTGTCCATGTGTGAGGGTTTCCTGGGCTGTCGACCGCACTGGGGTTTGTTCAAGCATATATTCACGTGTCGCTCTCAGACCGTGAAGAAGGCGAGCCCAGGTGATGAGAAAACCCGAGTTGTCCAAATGTGTGGGGGTCTGGGGATCCAGGTGAGGAATAAGAGCACCTTCCCGCCCATGACCTTTCCCGAGTCCGTCAGAGGCTGGCAGTCGACTTGGTTCTACTGCCAGGTCCAGTCGACGCCAGGGCAGTCGAGTGGACTCCCTCCGTTTACCATGGACCGAGTGAACAAGCCCTCCCCTCTGAAGTTGATTCCGGAGGAGAAAGCTGACGTGAAGATGTTGATGGAGCGCGTGGTGCAGTTGGTTCGGGAGGGAGTGACGGGCATGGATCTCCTGGAGGTCTTCCTTAGGCGTCGCATCCAGCCCCTTCAGTTCCGGAGCCACTGCATGTGGTTGTACTGTGGGACTGAAGACGAGACTAGAGTCCATCTAGAAGCAGTCGACGACGTCACTCTGGAAAGATGGATGGTAGCCGTTACCGGAAATAAGGATAACCCACGCGGAGCCAGAAGGATTCCTCCACTCGACCACAACAGCGATCCAAACAAGGTACACTTGCCCTGCTCTCCACTGTGTTCTTGTCGCATTCATTTCCGTTTATCCTGCCGACTGGTCGACTGATTCTTGTCTTGATATCTGCCAGGCTCTCACCGAGCTGTACTCGATGCCCAATGGAGCACAAGCTCCGACTGAGGAGGGTGAGGCGAGCGGGGGCGAGAGCCAGGAAGAGGAGGAATGGGACTCGGACGTTGCAGAGGATGACGACGACGATGATGATGACGACGGCGATGACGATGGCGTTGAGGACGAGGAAGAAGAGGAGGAGGAGGTCGTACCACCGCGCTCAGAAAGGCGGTCGAAGCTTGTCCACGACCCCTCGTCTGAACGTGGCAAGGGGGTTGCGACCGTTGTTTAGTCGACCAAGCGCCCTCGGACCATCTCTCCGGTGCCGACTGAAAAGGCGCCGAAGCAGCCCAGGGCGGCCTCATCGCAGCCGATCAAGCTCCTGCCGAAGATGAAGGTGTCCATCCCCACCATATCAGGGTAATCGTGCTGCTTAAGTCTTCTTATTTTGTGTGAACTTTGTCTCTGGTCGACGCTGAAGTTAGTCGACTGATCCTTTGGAGTTGCAGTGCTGCTGCTTCTGAAACCTCAGCCCGGGCTGATGACCACGAGATGGAGGACGCAGCAACTTCGAACCCAGGTACTGTATTCTTAACGCCGTTCTTAGTCGACTGACTCGCGATCTCTGATCCTGATGTCGACTGACTCGCGATCTCTGATCCTGATTCTTCTCCGTAGCTCCACCCAATACTGTTATCAATCTCCCTGATGATGATGAGGATGAAGAACCACTGAAGCGCAGGAGGAGTAGGAAAGCGTCCGCCAGTAAGGTGCCCCAGGATGTGACGGCGCCTGAGATTCTGATTGCGGAGGAAGAGAACACCACTCGACACACGGTGTCCTTCGCAGATCCATTGACGAGTGCTCAGCAGCCCTCCCTCTTTACGATGCACCACGTCCCAGAGGACCAAGCTGGCGCGGCGAAGGAGGCAATACGCCAGGCGGGAATCATGATGGAGCAGCTGAAGACCATCCGGGATGCGAGCCAGGCGGCTTATGACGCCAGTTCTGCCCTCCAAAGCAATGTTCAGGTCAGTCGACCACCGTTTGTTCTGTTGGATATGCTACCAAAAACTTTTCCTTTCCGGAATTTATAGTAGTCACCCAGTGGGTGTGTCGATTAAACTCCGTGTTAGCGGGGGCACGCTGAGTGCACCCGCTGGGTGTAGTCCCCAAGGCTAAGGTCGACTGCTGGCAGTCGGCCTTAGGCTTTATGCTGTCAATCTTTCTGTCAGTCGACTATGTCGACTGGATTTCACAAACCGGTGGGGGCACGCTGAGTGCACCCACTGGGTGTAGTCCCCGAGACTGTAGTCGACTGCTTGCAGTTGATTACAGTCTTAAAGAATACATCTCCCTTCTTTTTTTTTTTGAGGTCGACTGGTCGACTTTGTCTTCAACAGAATTAGTGGGGGCACGCTGAGTGCACCCACTGGGTGTAGTCCCCGAGACTACGGTCGAATGCTTGTATTCGGCTGTAGTCTTAGAAACGTGTGTTTTTTCCTTTTTCACTCGGAAGTGAATTATATTTGACATTTAGTCGATTGGTTCTTCGCAGAACTCTTGTGATCTTGTGGCTCGCTACTCTGAGCTGGAAAACAAGCACACTCAACTCGAGCTGAGCTTGAAGCTGGTTCAAGAGAAGCTGACGAAGGCAAAGGAGGAGACCGAAGGTATGTTTGGTGAGACCTTGACGACTGCTTTTCCCCTTGCTTGTTTCAAAATCTGACCTTGCTGTAACTTGCAGGTAAGGTAAGGGAGGCCCAACAGAAGAAAGACCTCGAACTCGCTGAGAAGATCAAGCTTGCTGACGAGAAGTTAGCTTCAGTCACCAAGCTTGAACAAGACAATACCAACCTGAAAGCTTCTCTTGGGATCGCCAACAAGGAGATCAGCCGACTAAAAACTGATAAAGCTGCCCTGACCGACCAAGTCAGCAAATTGACTGGGAAGAAAACTGATCTGGAGGCCTTCCTGAGTAGTCTTGCCAAGAAGCTGTTTCTTATGCTTGAAGGTAAACCTCTATGCTTGGCAAACATTTCCAATTGTGGTTTTTTCATTCGACCATCCCCTTGACTTAGTGATCATCCTTGTAGAATTTTGTCAAAACTTTGAAGAAGAAACTAGCCGGCTGGAGCCAAATCTCGACCCCGTCAATTCTCCGGTGAACGACGAAGTTGCCATGGATGTTTTCCGACTGGAGTCTCGTGTTGCAGCTGTCGTGGACTATCTCGCAAGGCTGAAGGCCGCCACATCTCGCATCGACTCGACGCTCTGGCCTGAGGAGACACTTCAAAATGACCTCGAGTCGCTGATGGCCCGGTTGAACACGATCCCTGGTCGAGTGCAGGAATGGAAGAAGTCCTCGGCTCGGTGTGGTGCAGATGTTGCTCTGTGTCTTGCCTGAGTCCACTGTAAAGATGCGCGAGAAGAGAAGCTGGCAGCTCTTCGGGTGGCCAACACCAAGAAACACGACTTCAGGTCCTTTATGGAAACTTTCCTTGCAGCTGCCACTCGGATCGCCGACGGAATCGACCTTGATGAATTCGTCGCACCTTCCAGTCCTCCACAGGAGGGGTAAAAAACTTCTTCTGGCTCGACGCTTTAAATTTGCCTCGGTATGCCGAGTGGAATTGTAACCGATAAACCTTAACAGGCTTAACGCCTGAGCACTCTCGGTTCCTTTAGATATCGATTCAAACTTGAATTTGGTGCTTGAATACGATTGCCTTTGGCTCGAAATGTCTTTTGCAGGTTCAAAGCAAGGCGCCTTTACTGCAATCGACTTATTCTTCAGTCCACTTAGGCAAGCACTGGGCTGCAGCTAAGCCCCCGAGTGAGAGGTTTACTCTGCACTCGGCAGGATTTTTATAACTTAGGCGAGCATAGGGCTGCAGCTAAGCCTCCGAGTGAAAGTCTGGCTTATCACTCGGTAGGATTTTGATAACTTAGGCGAGTGCTTCGACTGCAGCTAAGCCCCCGAGTGAGAGGGTTGCTCTTCACTCGGTAGGATTTTTATAACTTAGGCAAGTGCTTGGACTGCAGCTAAGCCCCCGAGTGAGAGGGTTGCTCTTCACTCGGTAGGATTTTGATAACTTAGGCGAGTGCTTGGACTGCAGCTAAGCCTCCGAGTGGAAGTCTGGCTTACCACTCGGTAG
>NC_041391.1:648815307-648872055 GCF_002162155.2 Triticum dicoccoides | reverse complement strand
GGTTGGCTTACCACTCGGTAGGATTTTGATAACTTAGGCGAAACGGATTCGCAGCTAAGCCTCCGAGTGGGAGTCTGGCTCACCACTCGGTAGGATTTTGACAAACTTAGGCGAGTCCTTGGACTGCAGCTAAGCCTCCGAGTGAGAGGGTTGCTCTTCAGTCGGTAGGATTTTGATAACTTAGGCGAGTGCTTGGACTGCAGCTAAGCCTCCGAGTGGAAGGCTGGCTTACCACTCGGTAGGATTTTGATAACTTAGGCGAAACGGATTCGCAGCTAAGCCTCCGAGTGGGAGTCTGGCTCACCACTCGGTAGGATTTTTACAAACTTAGGCGAAACGGATTCGCAGCTAAGTCACCCACTGAGGGGGAATTTTATTGGACAAAAATAAAAAGTGACAGAAATTATGGAGGAACTATGACACTATTATTTTGAGGTCCATGAACTACAGAAGTACTTTATTGCAACTCATCCGAGTGATAAAACTTAAGTATAAAATGGGCGGAGTAGCTCCGTGTTCCAAGCTCGGGGCTCGTCGATATTATGCTTGACGTTGTAAAGACGGTACGCCCCGTTGTGGAGAACCTTGGTGACGATGAAGGGGCCTTCCCAAGAAGGAGCAAGCTTGTGTGGTTTGTGTTGATCCACTCGGAGAACCAAATCTCCTTCCTGGAAGGCTCGACCTCTCACATTTCTGGCATGGAAACGACGCAAATCTTGTTGGTAGATGGTCGACCGGATCAGGGCCATCTCTCTTTCTTCCTCTAAAAGGTCGACTGCGTCCTGCCGCGCTTGTTCAGCCTCTGCTTCGTTGTAGATTTCAACTCGAGGAGCATTGTGGAGAAGATCACTCGGCAAGACCGCTTCAGCTCCGTAGACCAAGAAGAATGGAGTTCTTCCGGTCGACCGATTAGGTGTGGTCCGCAGTCCCCAAAGTACTGAGGGAAGTTCGTCGACCCAAGCTCCAGCTGCGTGTTTGAGATCACGCATCAGTCGAGGCTTCAATCCCTTAAGAATCAGTCCATTAGCTCGCTCTGCTTGTCCATTTGACTGTGGATGGGCGACTGAAGCGTAGTCGACCCGTGTGCCTTGGGAGTTGCAGAAATCTCTGAATTCTTCCGAGTCAAAGTTCGACCCATTATCCGTAATGATGTTGTGCGGGACTCCATATCTGAATATTAGTTCCCTGATGAAGCTAACCGCAGTACCGGTGTGAAGGTTCTTGATTGGTTTGGCCTCGATCCACTTGGTGAACTTGTCGACTGCCACCAGTACATGCGTGAAGCCACTTCGTCCTGTTCTCAAAGGACCGACCATGTCCAGCCCCCATACCGCAAAAGGCCAGACGAGTGGGATGGTCTTCAGAGCTGACGCAGGCTTGTGCGACATATTCGAGTAGAACTGACATCCCTCGCACTTATCCACTATCTCTTTTGCCATCTCATTCGCCTTTGGCCAGTAAAATCCGGCTCGGTATGCTTTGGCCACAATGGTCCGAGAGGACGCATGATGACCACAGGTTCCCGAGTGAATATCATTGAGGATGAGTCGACCTTCTTCTGGTGTTATGCACTTCTGACCAACTCCAGTCGCGCTTTCTCTGTACAATTGTCCTTTGATTACGGTAAAGGCCTTAGACCGACGGACGATCTGTCGAGCCTCTTCCTCATCCTCCGGAAGCTCTTTTCTCAGGATATATGCGACATAAGGAACTGTCCAGTCGGGAATGACCACCAGAACCTCCATGATCAAGTCGACCACCGCTGGGACTTCAACTTCAGTCGGATCTGTGGCACTCTTGGGCTGTGGAGTTTCTTCGATGAAAGGATCTTCTTTGACTGACGGAGTGTGTATATGCTCCAAGAACACACCACTCGGAATGGCTTCTCTCTTGGAACCTATCTTTGCTAGATCATCAGCTGCTTGATTTTTCAGTCGGGGTATATGATGGAGCTCCAACCCCTCGAACTTCTTTTCCAGCTTCCTCACTGCACTGCAGTATCCAGTCATGGCTGGGCTTCTCACGTCCCACTCCTTCATCACTTGGTTGACCACTAAATCCGAGTCGCCATAGACCATCAGGCGACGGACGCCGAGTGAAATGGCCATGCGCAACCCATATAAGAGGGCCTCATATTCTGCCTCATTGTTGGAGGAATCAAAGTGAATCTGGAGCACATATCTGAGCTTATCTCCTCTGGGGGAAACCAGGACAACCCCAGCACCGGAACCATTCAACATCTTAGAGCCATCAAAGAACATGGTCCAATGCTCCGAGTGAACTTCAGTCGGCTGCTGTTGTTCAATCCACTCGGCGAGGAAATCTGCTATTACCTGGGACTTAATGGCTTTCTTTGCCTCGAACTTGATATCAAGGGGAAGAAGTTCAATCGCCCATTTGGCCACTCGACCAGTTGCATCTCTGTTGTGCAGAATCTCTGATAGTGGAGCGTCGCTGACGACTGTGATAGAATGATCAGAAAAATAATGAGCAACCTTCTTTGTGGTCATGTATATTCCATACACAAGCTTCTGATAATGAGGATATCTCTGCTTGGATGGAGTCAAGACTTCAGACAAATAATACACTGGGCGCTGAACTTTGAGAGCTTTTCCTTCTTCTTCCCGCTCGACCGTAAGCACAGTACTGACGACTTGTCCTGTGGCTGCGATATAGAGCAACAGAGGCTCTTTGCTGATTGGAGCAGCAAGCACCGGCTGGGTGGAGAGCAGAGCTTTTAGCTCGGCAAACGCTGCATTAGCTTCTGGAGTCCACTCGAACTTGTCTGCCTTCTTCATCAGTCGGTAAAGAGGCAATGCCTTTTCACCGAGTCGTGAGATGAATCGACTTAATGCGGCCAAGCATCCAGTAAGCTTCTGGACATCGTGCACTCGCACAGGGCGTTTCATTCGGAGAATAGTGCCAATCTTCTCTGGGTTAGCGTCGATTCCCCGTTCGGAAACGAGAAAACCGAGTAACTTGCCACTAGGAACTCCAAATGTGCACTTTGATGGATTGAGCTTGATATCATATCTTCTGAGGTTGGCAAATGTTTCGGCGAGATCAGCGAGCAGGTCGGAACCTTTTCGTGACTTGACAACAATATCATCCATATATGCTTCCACATTCCGACTGATTTGAGTGAGTAGACACTTCTGAATCATTCGCATAAATGTGGCTCCGGCATTCTTGAGGCCGAATGGCATGGTGATATAGCAGAAGCACCCGAATGGAGTGATGAAAGCTGTTTTTACCTCGTCGGGTCCGTACAGACGGATCTGGTGGTACCCGGAGTAGGCATCTAAAAAAGATAACCTCTCGCATCCCGCGGTCGAGTCAACAATTTGATCTATGCGAGGGAGAGGAAAATGATCTTTCGGGCAGGCCAGGTTGATGTGCTTGAAATCAATGCACATTCGGAGCGACTTGTCCTTCTTAGGAACCATGACGACATTAGCGAGCCACTCGGAGTGGTATATCTCTCGGATAAATCCTGCCGCCAACAGTCGAGCCACTTCTTCACCAATGGCTTTTCTCTTCTGGACGGCGGACCGCCGAAGATGCTCTTTGACTGGTTTTGCAGATGAGTCGACTCTTAGGCAATGCTCAGCCAGTCCCCTGGGAACACCTGGCATGTCAGCGGGCTTCCATGCAAAAATGTCCCAGTTCTCACGGAGGAACTGGATGAGCGCTTCTTCCTATTTTGGGTCGAGTGTTGTGGAGATGCGGGTCGGAGCTGCATCGGGGTCGGTCGGGTGAATGTGAACAGGCTTCGTCTCACCGGACGACTGGAATGCAGACTCTGTGGCGGGTTTCTTTGATCGCAGCAAGTCACTCGGATCTGCGTTTTGCTTGTATTCCTCGAACTCGACCGCTGTCACCTGGGAATCGGCAATCTTGGAGCCCTTCTGAAAGCACTCTTCTGCCTTTTTCCTATCGCCGGTGACAGTGATCACTCCTTTGGGGCCGGGCATCTTCAATTTGAGGTACACGTAACATGGTCGAGCCATGAACCGTGCGTAAGCTGGTCTCCCCAAAATGGCATGATATGCACTCTGAAAATCCACGACCTCAAACGTCAACTTTTCCTTGCGAAAGTGTTTCGAATCACCAAACACCACGTCCAGGGCTATTTGGCCGAGTGACTCGGCTTTCTTCCCTGGAATAACTCCATGAAAGCTCATGTTACTAGTGCTCAGTCGGGACATCGGAATGCCCATTCCTTTCAGTGTGTCTGCATACAACAAATTCAGCCCGCTTCCACCATCCATCAGCACCTTTGTCAGTCGAGTGCCTTCGACAACTGGATCGACCACCAAAGCTTGCCTCCCAGGGGTGGCAATATGAGTCGGGTGATCAGATTGGTCGAATGTGATGGGTGTTTGAGACCATTTCAGATAATTTGCTTTTGCTGGGGCAACCATGTTCACCTCTCGGTTAATCACTTTCAGTCGGCTCCTGCTTTCCACATCTGCAAAGATCATCAGAGTGGAGTTCATATGCGGATATCCTTCCTCACTGTCCTCCTTGTCTTCAGCCTTGTCCGACTCCTTCTCCTTGTCCTTAGACTGTTTTCCCTGAAACTGCTGGATCAGGAGTCGACATTGGCGAGTGGTGTGCTTTGGGTAGATGATATTCCCCTCTTCGTCTTTCTTCGTATGGATGTGACATGGCATATCCATTACGTCGTTCCCTTCTTTATCCTTTACCTTCTTGGGGTTCCAGGATCCTTTTGGTTTCCCCTTTAACTTTCCCTGAGTCACGGCCAGAGCCTCTCCTGGAGCTGCCGGTTCAGCCTTCTGCTTCTGTTTCCGACTGGTGTTTCCTTTTTCAGACTGACTCGGCTTGTGCTTGCCGCTTCGGAGTCGGTCTTCTTCTTCGCCGTTGGCGTACTTGGTAGCAATCTCCATCATTCGACTCAAGGTCATGTCACCGGTTCGACCAAACTTCAAACTCAGTTCTCTGTTCTTGACGCCATCTTTGAAGGCGCAGACTGCCTGATGATCAGACACATTCTCCACAGTGTGGTGCAAAGTGATCCACCTCTGAATATACTCTATGAGAGTCTCATTAGCTTTCTGCACGCAGACTTGCAACTCTGTCAATCCAGCTGGTCGCTTGCAAGTTCCTTCAAACGTTCTGATGAACACTCGGGACAGATCTTCCCAAGTGTAAATGCTGCTAGGAGGTAATTGAGTCAACCATGCCCTGGCAGAACCTTCCAGCATGAGGGGCAAATGCTTCATGGCCACCTCGTCGTTCCCACCACCAATCTGAACTGCCACTCGGTAGTCTTCAAGCCAAGTTTCAGGCTTAGACTCACCAGTGAACTTGCTGACTCCTGTTGCCAACCTGAAATTGGGAGGGATAACTGCGGCTCTGATAGCTTTGCTGAAACATTCAGGACCAGAAACATGCACTCGACTGCTTATGGGTGCATCTCTGTCGAGTCCGCCTCGATGGGCTCTGTTCCGGTCGACCAAGCCTTGCACGATAATGGATCGCGCGTCGAAGCCAGGTTCTCTGGGGTCGACTGGAACCCTTCGCCCTGTACTGTACTGACGCCTGTCATCTGGCTGCCGAGGAGCGTAAGACCCACCCCTCGGAGGGGAATTGGGCACTCGACGCCTATCATCTCGGTCGAGTCTGTCGCCATATTGATCTCGCCGAATTGGGCACTCGACGCCTATCATCTCGGTCGAGTCTGTCGCCATATTGATCTCGCCGATTCTCGTGCCCCTCACGCCGCGGAGGCGATCTGGGGCTGTGAGCCGACTGAACTGTATTCGCAGTGACGGATCGACTGTGAATCCTGTTGCGCGACTGCGACACGGCTGAATTCTGATCTCCTGCTGCCCGGAGCAGATCCCTGATCTGCAGCAAACCTCTGCCAGCTTCCGCATGCGAAGGCTGGATGGACTCGGCTATACGGGTCGCAGCTGCTAAATTCTGGATTGGGGTTCGATATACCTGAGTCGGCGGGAAGAGTTGACGTCGATTGGTGTCGGGAACTCGTTGCCGCGCGCGCTCGTCGAGTGCTCGCTGAAGATTCTCCAGTCGAGTGCGTTCGGCCAAATTGGCCAGACGTGCCTCCTCCAAGGCACGAGCCTCGGGGGTTTCTCCTACGACGGGAGTACGCAGGGGATCCTCGTTCCTGCGGCGAAGTTCCTCTCTTTGCAGAGAGTCGAGTGGCTCGGGCTAGAACTCCTCGTAGCCTCGTGCAGGGTCGCCGCCGTCACCTGCTCCACCATCACGGGCGAAGCCAGGGGGACTGTGGGGCCCGTCGACCATCAAGATTTCCGCTGCTGGATCACTGCTACCGCACTCGGATGCAGTCTCTACGGAGCCAGTTGACAGATCGAACAAGCCGTAGAGAGATTCGTCGGGCTCGATTGCCGCAACTTGGGTGGTGGCCGATTGGCGAGCCACCGCGTGCCTCACCCATCGCTGAAGCCTCGACCGGCCCGAGCGCTTGCGCTGGCGGGAGACCGGGAGGGTGGACGATGGAGGAGCCGACCAATACTGGGTCGACGGTTGCCGTAGCAGAACACCGCGGACACATGCGCGAAAATGCGTCGCACCGCGGACGGGGAGCGCATCAACGTCGAGTGGAGCCTCATGGAGCCATGCGGAGTCGTCGGCGATGAAGGTGAGAGTGCCGAGACGGATCTCTTGACCCCCGACCAAAACTCCAGCAGACACCATGATGAAAGTACTCGGAAAAATCGCAACTTCTCCACAAAAATCGCTAAAACACCTGCCCCACGGTGGGCGCCAACTGTCGTGGTTCTAAGCCTGACAGTAGAGTGGGGGGTAGGTATGGAGAGGCAAGGTCCTAGCTATGGAGAGGTTGTAAACACAAGGGATGTACGAGTTCAGGCCCTTCTCGGAAGAAGTAACAGCCCTACGTCTCGGAGCCCGGAGGCGGTCGAGTGGATTATGAGTATATGAGTTACAAGGTGCCGAACCCTTCTGCCTGTGAAGGGGGTGGCTTATATAGAGTGCGCCAGGACCCCAGCCAGCCCACGTAGGAGAGGGTTTAAGGTGAGTTAAGTTTGGGGCGTTACTGGTAACGCCCCACATAAAGTGTCTTTACTATCATAAAGCCTACTTAATTACAGGCCGTTGCAGTGCAGAGTGTCTCTTGACCTTCTGGTGGTCGAGTGAGTCTTCGTGGTCGAGTCCTTCAGGTCAGTCGAGTGTGTCCCTCGTTGGTCGACTGGAAGGCGACCTCTTCTAAGGGTGTCCTTGGGCAAGGTACTTAGATCAGGTCCGTGACCCTACCCTAGGTACATGACCCCATCACCGGGCAAGCGTCGGGGTCTCCAATTAGGTTGTGGAGATCGCCCCGAGCAATTTGACGGGTACCGGTGACCGCCCCCAAGGGTTGCCAAAGTGTACGGGTTCGGTGACCACCCCCAAGGGTCGCCATTTGTACGGGTTCGGTGACCGCCCTCAAGGGCCCCTTAGTAGAATCACGGCATCTTGCATTATGCGAGGGCGTGAGGAGATTACGGTGGCCCTAGTGGCTTCTTGGGGAGCATTGTGCCTCCACACCGCTCCAAACGGAGATTAGCATCCGCAAGGGTGCGAACTTTGGGATACATCGTCGTCTCCGCGTGCCTCGGTTATCTCTTACCCGAGCCCTTTACTTATGCACTTTACTTTGTGATAGCCGTTTTGTTCCTTGTCATATATCTTGCTATCACATAGTTACTTATCTTGCTTAGCATAAGTTTTTGGTGCACATAGGTGAGTCTAGTTGTTGTAGGTTTTGTGCTTGACAAATTAACCGCTAGGTTTATTCCGCATTTGTTCAAGCCTAAACCGTAATTATTTTAAAGCGCCTATTCACCCCTCCCCTCTAGGCGACATCCTCGATCTTTCACATACCTTGCAACCATGCCATCTCTGCAATAAACAAGGCTAAAAGGAAACCAGAGGATTATGTCAGGAAATTCTTCAAGAAAGATTTTTATGCTGCAGCTTATGAACCAATGATCTTTCCTGTGCCTGGTGAGCATGATTGCACAAGGACCCCTGTTCCAGACATAGAACCACCTGCATTCAAAATCAAGAGAGGAAGAAGGAAAGAAAAGAGGATCAAGGGCAAATTTGAAGTACCAAAGCCAAAAGAAACTTCAAGAATGGGGACCATAACATGTGGCAATTCTGGTCTCCAAGGGCATAGGTACACAAACTGTCTTAAGCAGTTGAAGCCTGAGCTAGCTTTCAGGAAGAATAAGCATGTGGTAATAATTTTTCACCTTCAAATATACTAATGTTTTCTTTCTTGTACATTTCTTTCTAGCATTATTAACTGTTTCCTTTTCTTTGCAAGGCTACTCCAAGTACCTCACAGCCAAGAGCTGCTGGTCCTTCTACTGCAGCAACAGCAAGACAGCCAAGACCTGCTGCTTCTGCTCCTACAACACCATCATCTGGAAGAGGAAGAGGAGCTGGCAGAGGAGCTGGTGCTACTTCTACTACAACACCAGCATCTGGAAGAGGAAGAGGAGCTAGCAGAGGAAGAGGACCTGCTACTTCTACTACACCACCACCATCTGGAAGAGGAAGAGGAGCTGGCAGAGGAAGATGAGCTGCTACTTCTACTACACCACCACCATCTGGAAGAGGAGCTGGCAGAGGCAGAGGAAGAGCTGGAAGAGGTGCTCCAATGCCATTCATTGCCCCTAGGCAATATGTTGACATTCCTACTGATGGCACACACACTGGATGGATGTCCTACTTCACTACTAGCATGGGAGGTGGAGGAGCCATGTAATGTGAAATACTGTGGTGTTATTTTGGTTGAACTTGATGCTTGAGGTGGAGTACTGGTGGAGTACTCTAGTAATGTTGAACTTGATGCTTGTAATGTTGAACTTGAGGTGGAGTACTCTAGTTGGTTATTGTAATGTAGAACTTGCTACTGGATATGTGATTGAACTTTAGGTGCTTATCTGAATGTTCACCTTTAGGTGGTTTTCTGAATGTTGAACTTTAGGTGGTTATCTGAACTACCAGTATTTGCAAAGTAGTACCACATTTGCAGTTACTTGTGACAAATCAGTACCAATACTGCTGCTAGCTGTTGCATGTCAGTACCAATATTGGGGCATCACATAACATGCAGTACCACATTTGGGGATTCTGACATGTGGGACAGATACCTCTCCTACTATTAAAGTGACAGCACAAGATCTCAGAGTGGGGAACGAAACTAGGGTTCATCCATGCAGTGGCCATTTGGAGCGCAGCCAAGGAGAAATCTCAGAGGCGCTGACTGGGGCCGGCGGCGGAGATGTCGTGGTCGTCCAGTGCCGGGTCCGCTCCCGGATTTTGTTGAGCTGCATGAAGGAAGGGGGAGGAGTCGCGCTCGCCGGTGCGCTACCGCGAGAACCCAATGGCATACGAGCCTCCAGTGATGTGCCACTGCTCAACTCCGAGGAAGGCGCCAAGATGGATCTCTTGGAGCAGGTAGAACCCTGGTAGGAGGTACTACAGCTGCGTGGATGCTATGGTGAGTGTTGTTTTTTGCCCTAATTTTCTTCCTCTTTCTTCTGTGCAATAGTATGTGGCAGCATTGTGAAATTTGCTTGTGTATCTTAATAGCACGGTGGCTGTGGATTTGTGCAATGGCATGATGATCCATTGCCCACATTCTGGAGTGAGCTCATTGGGGATCTGCGTGATGAAGTATGGAGGCTTAAAGGTGCAACTGTTGCTAGATCTGAAGATCAATTTCCAATCCTGACTCCAAGTGAAGATGATGGCACAAGGGAGGCCATGTTTCTGTCTCTGCAAACTCAACTCAGAGAGAAGAATGCAGAGATTGCGGGGATTAGGGCCAAATTTCACAATGTGCTGTTTCTTTTCACTATATTTGTGCTTGGCTTAGTTGCAGGCAAGATATTAAGTTAGTTAGTTGGTTCAGTTGCAGCCAAGTTGTAATGGATCAAGTTGTAATGGATCAGTGAAGTTATCTTCTGATGCAATGATATTTAGTGAGTGTTGTTCCTCTTTTATTGCAATGTACTGTCTGGTTTGCTGCAACATTGTCATAATGTACCATCATCAACATATCCATCTACATAATCAGCATATCCATACATAATAAGAAACTGATCCATACATGGCAATACATAACCATTGTTCACAATACATAGAGGAGTTCCACTTCAAATGCATAGTTCATCCTTTTCTCGCAAAAGGATGAATAGCATAACTACTACATACATACACCAGCCATAGTTCACCATTAGTACAAGCATACAGTACACAACATTAGTTCCTAGATGCTAGGTCATTACACAACCACCATTCCCAAAAGGTCAGCAATGCCACTAATCTCATTTTCATCTTCTTCACTTCTCCAAGATGGCCTGAATCCCCCTGAACTTCTCCTTCAACTTTTCATTCTGAAACTCTAACTGCCACTTCTCTTCAATATGCTTTTCATTTCCCTTAAGCAGATCAGCAACCTGAAGCTTCCACTCTAGCTTCTCTTGGGTGAGCTTCTCCTGACACTTAGTTAGCTCTGCATTCTTCAGCTCCAAATTCATACTAGCTTCAGTAAGCACGTGCTTCTCTTTCATTTTGTTCAACTTCAAGTTCTGAATGACTATTGCTTGAGCTCTTGTCAGGTTGAGCAGCAGCTCATACTTCTGAGTAGGTTGCTCGGTCTCTGCATCTTTCTTTGCCATCTCAGTTGCCATCTTTGCCTTCATATCATCAATCAATTCTTTTCTTACCTCCTGCTGACATGTAATGGCAGATTGCAGATGTCTGAAATCCACCACCTTATCTTCCTGGAAGTTCATCATCTCATGCACATCTTGGACTAGCTTGTCATAGTTGGCCTCCAGCTTGTTCTTCTCTTCTGTCAGATGGTGGATAGTGAAAGAACTTTCAAAATTGTCATTCACCCTAGCACTTTTGGCATCTTCCACCATTGCCCATAGCTTCAACAATGCATTCTGCATTGTTGGGGGCCACTGGTGATCAACCCATTCAACAAAGCCACAATTGCTACCTTCCTACAAAAACAACAACAACAACAAAACAGCTCATACAGCAAGTAATTACACAAAATCACTGCAGTTGCCAAAAAGAATGTCTAAATTTAGCATCAGACCACTACATTTAACAAGAGGAGTAGCCACTTGAGTAGCTGACTGACTAGGTTAGTTACTCTACTGTTCATATCAAGGAGTGGTCAACCATTTGTAAGCTACTCTACTACCACTATTAACAAAAATTACTATGCCATTGTACTCCAGCAAAATATACTCATGCTTGACCTAAATAAGCTACTCTAACCACTATGAACCAAAATGTTGACAGCAAGCAGAGTACTCCAGCAAACAGAGTTTAATATGGCACTGACCAAGTAAGGAAAAAAATCAGTATGCCTACAATCCTACAATCCATACCGGCTGTGCACATGCTAAAAACCTCCTGCCTGTGTTTGTTCCTTCAAAGGCAACAAGCCTCTCAGATGCCATGTCGTGCTTCTCACATGGAGACATCACATCCAGCTCAAGCCCCTTGTAATCTGGATCTTCAATGCTGAAAGGGACCTGCAGAAGCTCGCACAAAGACAATGGCCAAATCAAAACCTAGCGAAATCAACCAATTCAAGAAATCCCAAATCTGAAACCCTAACCCTGTACTGACCTCGTTGAGACCGTCTGTGGAGGAAGAATGCATGTACGGGAGGCTAGAATGGTCGTCGTTGCTTTCGTCCTCCAAAACCATGGCGTCGGCGGGGCGGGGCGGCGGCCGGCAGTCGGGACGCGGGCGGCAGCGATGGAGGAAACGAGCGAGGAGGGGGAGGGGAGGGGAATGGTGCGGCCGGGCTGGAGCTGGTGCGACCGGACCAGGTTGCAGCGCACCGGCTTGTCCTAGTCAGCGCGCGGGCACGCGTCGATTGGCCAGTGTGGCACCTGACAGGTCGGCCCGAGCTGTCGGATCGGGCGTCAATACGTAAAAATACGCGTTTTAGCCTAATTTGTAAAAACTTGGACCAATGTTGGTACTGACACGCAAAAATTAGTAATCGTGATACCAATCTGCATGTAATGCCCGAATTGTGGTACTTCTGTGCAATTAACTCTGGGTTGAGGCAACATCAAAGCACAATTATTGGCTTTTCATATTATGCAAGAATAAGCATAGACAATTGAAATTTTCACAAAAAAATATAAGAAGGAATAAATTAGTGCCATTGATAGTACCCTTAAGGAACAACCAAATTCCAATAAAAACTAAAAATAATCCAAATAATGAAGTTTTTAAGTAAAAATCAATTGGTGAAATTGGTATTACTCTTTAAGAAATAAAAATAAAAAACATACACATAGCTTTGCACTAAATTTCACCTTTTTATATGCAATATAATGGTGTAATTTTCGCACTCTAGTTCAATTTATACTTATATCGTATAGCTCTTGCGTATATACTTAAGCACCAATGAAGAAAAACATATACTAAAATAAGATAGAAACTCGGCCCTTTTGCAACCACAAAGCAGAAGCCCACCAAATAGTTAGCTTGGTAAGAAAAATGGCCCAATTAATGGTCTGAAACATAATAGAAACTGGCCCAATACCTGATAAGACACAAGGCAAAAATGGAAAAAAAAAGTGGAAAGAAAAAAATCTAAGTAACAATGAACTAGTGGCATTGATATTACCCTTTAAGAAAAAATAAAATAACGACATAATTTGCGCGTAATTTACACAAAAGTTAACCTTTTTTACAATGTGTAACAATAAGCATATAATAGTGTAATTTTCACAAAAAATAAGTTTTCTAAGAAGGAATAAATTAGTGGCACTTGTGTTAACATTAAAAATAAATAAAGTTATATAAAAACTAAGACGAAATAAAAATAATGAAGTTTTTAAGGAACAAATGAATTAGTGGCATTTATATTATCATTTTAAAAGAAAAATAACATTATTGGTGCATAATTTACACATAAATCATGTTTTTATAATATGCAGGAATGCGCAAAAATAGTGAAATTTTCCGCAAAAAAATATTTTCTACGAAGGAATCTATTCGTGGGATTGGTATTACCCTTAAAGAAGAAAGGAAACTAAATATAAAGTAAAACAAATTAAAAATAATGAAGTGTTCTAATGAGGAATGATTTAGTGGCATTGGTATTACCCTTTTAAAAAAAGAAAATAACAAAATTAATAACAAAATTTGCACATGATTTACATAGAAATTGCAGAAATTTATAATACGCAATAATAAGCATATAATAGGGGAATTTTCGCGAAGAAAATGGTTGAAGGAATGAATGAGTGTTATTGGTATTACCCTTAAAATGAATGAAATAAAAATAAAAATCCAAAAAATGAAGTTTTATAAGTAAGAATGAATTAGTGCATTGGTAATACCATTTAAGAAGAAATAAAATGAAAACAAAGCTTAGAAAAACTTGCACTCAAATTGCACTTTTTGTAATATGCAAAGAAGCATATAGTAGTGCAGTTTTCACACTCAAGAATAATTTTCACACACACTGTATAGATGAATTTTCTAAAATTGGAATATATTTTGAATATTAGGACAATTTTTGAACCATGTACAGTTTTCGAAAAGTCTAAACACTTTTTGAATTGTTGAACAACTTTTGAAAAAGTTGGAACATTTTTATAATTTTGAATAATTTTTTAAACTGTGAACACTGTTTGAAATTCCTGAGAGGTTTTTAATCTGTTATACTTTTTAAAGGAAACGGGAACCTTGGAAATTCCAAACAAATTTTAAAACCATGATCATATTTTGAAATCCCCAGATAATTTTTGAATTTGTGTGTTTGTTTTGAAAACAAGAACATTTTTAAAAAATTTAAACATTTTTAAAGACGCGAGCATTTGATGAATTTCCTTAGAATTTTTTTAAACCCAGACATTTGTTGAATCATATTTGAAAATTCCAAAAAATTAAACAAAATATAAAATGGTAAAAGGTTCCCCTTTATTTAGCTTGACGGAAAAAGGTTCCCAAAACTGGATCCTGTAGCACATTGTGTATCTACCAAATGGGCTGGCCCAAAGCGGTGCAATGGAGCAAGTCTGTGGGAAAAAGTGCCTATCTGCCGCATTGTGCGGCATATAGAATTTGCAAGTTCAATCTCAGGCTAAACTTGGCAGGCCAGAGGTCGGTTTTTCTTGGACCTTGCTTCATTTGAGACTGGCCTAATATTTGGTATGGTCTAAGGTTATCGTGCCTAATATTTTAAAGCTTTATAGCTATAGGTCGTCGATTGGGTAGAAGGGCAAGAACTACCATCGCTTTGAAGTTTACAATTTGTTCACACTCTTGTTCTGTGATATATAATTGGAAGAGCTTGGTTGAAAAGTGAAACTGAAAACAAGACATAATTTTGAGTTGGAGTCATGTTTTTTCATTTGTTATTTTTGCATTCTACAAGCGCTAGTCTCACATGAAAGTACTGGCATACTTGTTTATTTGTTTTACTTCCCAACAAGAACGACAACAATTTTCTTTTGGGTTTCATCTTCATAAGAGTGACTAAGTTTTGACGTTGACTCGTCAAAACTAACACAATCCGCCTCCTTTACCCAGGCTTGGGACTAGTTATGTTGAGGCAACATAGGAATAGTTTTGTTGGTCCCACAACTGAGTAAAGTGTATTTGTTTATTTATGTCTCTTGAAAGTTTGCTAGTCCCACAGGGTTGGGTGCATTTTTTTTATTGGTGAAGGTTGTTGGTCTCACATGTGAACTCGCCATCGACTCCAACCTTAGGGCTCCTTTGATTCAAAGGAATTGCATAGGATTTTTGGAGGATTTGAACCCTTAGGAATTTTTCCTGTTATGCTCGTTTGATTCATAGGATTAGCATCTTGAGGAGTTTTTCCATAGGATCCATTTGTACTACATTTAGAGGAAAATTTCCATCCATTCAAACCTCTTTGTAGAATTCTTTTGTTTTTCCTGCGGTATCAAACATTCTTTCAAATCATGTAGGATACTATTGGACATGCCATCCTATTCATGCATTTTTCCTGTTCCTTCGTTTTGACAATCCCGCGAACCAAAGAGGCCCTTATAATAATAATATAATAATAATAAACAGAAAAGATAACATGATTGTCCAAGTGAAAAATAGTATCTCCATTCATAAATACAGGTTGTTTTAGCTTTTTTTGTGAATCAGATGTATATCAACATACTTTAGTGTGTTTGTTCACTCATTTAAATTCGTATGTACTCTATATTAAAATTCCAAAACATCTTATATTTGTGAATAAAGGGGGCATTAGATAGAGCTTGATCGGCCAAACATGTCATAGTACGCAGCTTAGCCAAAAATATGCAGAATTGATACTGTGACCGAAGATGAAGCGGCAGAACTAGTTACGGTAATCATTCCGAATGCAATGGCTAAAGTGATCTTACCGGATAAGACCAGTCATATAGATGAGTTTGACTGGAAAAAGGTAAAAGAACGTCCTTCCTTTTCGCACGCATCCACTTCAGTCGTGATTCCTGAATCTTGCCGGATCGCGGGACAACAAACAATAGGAAGAAAACGGCTCGGGTGAACTTTTTAGTAGCAAGCAAGAGAACAAATTGCAGAGCCGGCAGAAAGCGAAGCCTCGCCAAGTCGAGAGAGACACTAGACTGGCAACTGGACCGCGTAAAGTACATGCCCATCGCACCCAGACTATCTCATGAGGTGGGGAAGATGATTTTTCATGTTGTTTTCTTTGAGGAAAAAAAAATGATTTTTCATGCTAAAAGTGTAAAAGAGTGAAACATGACCGAAGCAGCAGCAGCAACATGGCCCGGTAAAAAGAACAACGAGGGAGAGACGCCGTCCAGCTTGGGCACGTGCTGCGTGAGCCGCCGGGCCATCCACACGTCCACTCCACTCCAAACCGGCCGACGTGGAACGCGTGACGGCCGCAACTCGCGCTCGCGCCCTGCCAGTGGCAGCATCGTGGTTTCACCCGAACGGCGGGGCCAGAGGGTCAATGCCTGTCGGAGGGGGACGGGAGGGTCCCGCGGTCAGAAAAGCGTGCACCGGCCGGGAACCTTCTGGAGGGAGGCCGTGGGCTCCGCTCCCCTAGAATATCTGGGACGGTGCCGGCCCAGCTGCGCCGCCCGTCCCGCCCAGATCGGACGGCTGCGTCCAGCGTCGCGCTAACGAGAATTCGTGCCCACAGATTCCTGCGGGAGGTGCATGTGCCCTGTGCCTTGATTTTTTTTTTCAGTCTTTTTGATTGTGTTTCTTCTCTCGCCCTTGAACAAAGTACTTAGATCATTCTCCTCCGTCTCAAAATAATTAAAATGATTAAGGTTTCAGCTTTGGTCTAAGTCAAAGTCAAATTTATTCAGACCAACTTCAACGCGGCGATCCATTTCATTTGTTGATGTCCGACTAAATGTGAGAGAAAAAAACCACAGTCCATCGCGCAACCACAAACACAAATGTGTCCGTCTTATGTTTGTTTGGACACATCTCTGCCGCAAATTTGTGCTTGATTTTCGTCCACACGTCCTTTTGGTGTCCACTTTGGGCACACACGTCGCCCGCCCAACCACCATCCACCGGTCCCATTTAATCCACGCGTGTGGGAGGGACCCACACGTCAGGCACCCAGTCCACCTCCACTCAGTCCTTTTTAATGCCACACGTGCAAGTCGAGGGGGCGTCCAATGCACTTCCCGGTCTTCGTCCTCTCTTATGCCCCTAGACGGTCGACAAACCCTAGCCACCATCACCCACCATCACCCACCGGCCAAAATGTTGTGGAAGTGGATCCTGGGGAAGCCTGGGAAGCACGACCATAGGGGCGGCTCGTCCTCCGGTTCCTAGGGGCCGCGACAAGCTTCGCCCTGACGCTGCCTACGACAGTGTATCTGCATTGGTGTCGAGCAGTCCAACGGTATTGGGATGAGGCTACCCTGGTGTCGTGGCCTAACGTCCACCTTTCGGGCGGCTGGCACCTCAACCCATAGAGGGTGCCCGTGCCTCCCGTTCCGGCCACCGGTCGTGCATCTGCTGGAGGTACACCGCCGCCAATATAGCTCCCCAAGGATCTTCGCTATGACCCATATGTCGTCTCATCGCCGTTTCGGGACACTTGGTTCCGTGAGGAGCACAACGTGTGGCGCCTGTCGTACTTCGCACCTGTGCTCCCACTCGTGCGCTTGCTCCTAGTCCCCCGCGTGCGGCGGGCGGGGGTGTGCGCGTGCTCCCAGTCCACAGCCACCCGCCGCTATGTCCGACAAGGCCTCCTAGATCGCCAAGGAGGAGGGCGAGGAACTCAAAAGGCCATAGAGTTATACGAGCTCGAACAACTTTCGAAATGAGAGGGCATGGTGATGCAACTATCCTAATCGGCCGCAGGCGATGACGCCCTCCCCGAGCCGGAGGAGTGGGAGGTGGAGGAGGAACCGACCGTGCCATTTGAGGCATTTGTGGGGAATTCGTGGTTGTGGACGACCATAGTGCCCTACACGTCGGAGTTGGTGTCAGCCTCGGACAGTTGGGTGGGAGCGGAGCCATGGTCACCAGAACATCAGACGGTGGTGGAGCCGCAGCCGGTGCCACCCACTGCACCACTGCATGCGGCGGCGCCACTTGCCTCGTGGCCGTTCCTGTGGTCGCCTCCGCCCTTCGTCAACTTCAAGCGACAGCGACGGCTAGGACTAGATCTAGGGTTCCATTTAGTTTAAGTTATTTATGTCATTTTTTAGTTTAAGTTAATGTACGGTCGACACTTTTGGTGGCAATGTAAAATATTTTAAATTTCAATTTTTTTATGTGTCAGTTATGTTGGGCGCACCTATGGGCCGGCAAATAAGAACAACCGTTGGTCTCCGTCTGGCCAACTCAAACGGACGAAAAGCGTGTCCGTTTGGGTCTTCACGTTGGAGTTGGCCTTAAGTTTGACCATTTTCATAAAAAAAATGTAATTTATCTACATTACTAAATAGTATGAAAATATACTTTGTAAAGAATCTCATGAGACCAATTTGATTTTCAGATGTTAATATTTTTTGTGGGCATGGTCAAATTTAAATAACCTGTGGGAGTGACTAACAGTTTTCAGATGTTACAAACTGTGGTGTTGTTGAATGGTTTGCCAATTTGATCGTTCCAATTATGCATTACTAGGAAATGGACTAATGTGACTTCGTGGTGATGCAAATATGTGCAATTAGCTAGATATGGAAACATATTGTCTTGCCATGGAAGCAAAGCTTGTCACCAGAATCCACAAGGACTTTTCATACTTGGAGAGTGGATCTAACCCGCAAGGAAAATATACTTCTTCAGGCACATTAATCCAAGTCTCAATTCATGGAAAGTTCTTCCCAAGAAAGACCTAGTTCTGCTTCAGCACAAGATCAAGCTCAAATACAAGCAAGTTTTTATAGACTGGATCGAGTCTCATTTTTAGTATGTTGGCTGTCTACCATGGTGATTCCCAAGCAAGGCATTGGTTAGCTTAGTGAGCTTTGTTTGCTTTTGCTTTTCTTTTCCTTTTGCCTTTGTATAAACTTTTCCTTGATTTATGGAAATATACCGCACAACAATTGTTCTACGGTCTTTGCCTAAAAAAATACTTCTTTGAGGAAATTACTTGGAGAATTTTATTGTTGTCTTGCAAAGAAAATGCAGTTTTGTTGGTAACTTGCAAGGCGTAAAGTTTAAAACAATATCGCTTGGATAACACCAATGACACTGACACAACGTCACTACTCGATGGTTTCTTCGATAGCGCTAAATTGCTTCATATGATAAGACATTGTTTCGAGACGATGGGAAGTTGTTGACGAGGCTTGCCACTTCAATTATCCTAGTTTCACATTATTAGGAATGGACTAACGCGCTTTGTGGTGATGCAAAGATTGTATATTTAGAGATGGAAATCGACCGTTCTGCCGTGGAAGCAATGCTTGTCACCCAGAATCTGCAACGGGTATTTTCATACTTGAGAGTGGACCTAGTTTGCAAAGAAACTAGGAATCTTCGAGCATGATACCTGGATAATTTTATCACTGACTTGCAAAACATGTGTAAATTACCACTAACTTTCAAGGCCTAAGGTCAAAAAAAATCTAGAGTTATGAAACAAAACATGACGACACAACTTCTCGACGGTTTCCTCGCTAGCACTAAATTGTTTCATATGGCAAGACATCACTTTCAACCAATTGAACGTTGTTGGGCAGGCTCACCTTTTCAATAATCCTAGTTTTGCATTATTAGTAAATTTACGAACGCGCTTCGAGGTGATGCAATATTGTACATGTAAATATGGAAATCAACCGTTTGGCCGTGGAAGCAAAGTTTGTCACACAGAATATACAACGGTTTTGTCACACTAGGAGAGTGGACCTAGCTCACAAAAAAAATATACACCATTGAACACAATACCTAGAAAGTTTTATTATTGACCTGCAAAGCACATGTAATTTGCTAATAACTTTCAAGATCTAAGGTAAAAGAGTGAGAGATATGAAACACAACATAACGACACAACTACACGATTGATTCCCCGTTAGCACTAAAATTGCTGCATGTATATGATAGACATTGCCTTGAAATTGATTAAACATTGCTGAGTGGGCTTGCTATTTTGATTTTCCTAGCTATGCACTAGGAAAATGGACTAACACAATGTCGTGGTGATGCAAAGATGTACATTTACAGATGAAAAGCAAACATTTTCCGTGGAAGCAAAGAGTGTCACCTGGAATCTGTAATAATTTTTTATACTTGAACGGTGGACCTAGCTCGCAACAAAAATATACTTCCCTGCGCACAGTGACTACAAAATTTTATTACTAACATGGAAGGCATGCACAATTTTAGTAACTTCCAAGCTCTAAAGTTAAAAGGGAAGATCTATGATAACATTAAGGACATTTTCTCGATGGTTTTGAGGTAGCACTATAATTGCTTCATATGGTAGGTATCGCTTTCAAAACCATGGAAGGTTGTTGACTGTGCTTCTCACTTGATCGCCTCAGTTGTGCATTATTAGGAAATGAACCAACACGGCACTGTGCTGACGCGAAGATGTATATTTAAACATGGAAAATCATTCATTATACCATGGAAGTAATGTGTGTGAACATGCAGAATCTGTAATGGTTTCTCATGCTTGGATGGTGAACCACGCTTGCAAGGAAACCTTTTTTTCAAGGGGCACAATATATGGACCTAAACGATAATATAACAACACAATGAAGACATAGCGGGTTATCGTGCACAGTATATATACCTTAACGGTTTCTCGTGGTTGGAGAGTGGACATGACGACATAACGAGGTTTTGAAAGAAAAAGAAAGAGAGCTATGAAACGCAACATATCGACACAACTTTTCGATTGCTTCATATGACAAACACCACTTTCAAACTTACTAAACGTCGGCTGGCGGGCTTGCCATTTCAATTGT
This sequence comes from Triticum dicoccoides, assembly GCF_002162155.2. Classification (NCBI taxonomy): domain Eukaryota; kingdom Viridiplantae; phylum Streptophyta; class Magnoliopsida; order Poales; family Poaceae; genus Triticum; species Triticum dicoccoides. Next base: position 648,851,590 of record NC_041391.1, on the reverse strand, counting down.
CCTAGTTATGCATTACCAGGGAAAATGGACTAACCTGGTGTTAGTGTCATGCTGATGCAAAGATGCACATTTAGGGATGGAAACCAACGGTTTTTAGCACTTCATCCAAAATCTCCAATGTTCTTTTTATACTTGAAGGGTGGACACACCTTACAAGGAAAACATACTTCTTCAATCACAATACCCGGAGATTTTTACTACAGATGTGGAAGACATTCACGATTTATTAGCAACTTTACAAACCCAAAGTTAAAAGGAAAGATTTGTGATAACACTAATGATGCTTTCTCGATGGTTTCCTCGTAGCACTAAAACTGCTTCATATGGTAGACATCGCTTTCAAAACCGATGGAACATTGCTGACCATGCTTCTCACTTCGATCATCTTAGTTGTGCATTATTTGGAATTTGACTAACGCGGCTTTGTGGTACCGCAAAGATGTACATTCAAACATGAAAAAGTCCAATCCGCTATGGTCCATGGAAGCAAAGCATGTAAACATGCGGAGTGCATTGGTTTCTCGTGCTTGGAGAGTGGACCTAGCTCGCAAGGATTTTCTTTCTTTCTTTCAAAGAGCACAATATATACGACCTAAACAACAAAGTAACGACAACATAACAGTTTCTCATCCACAATATATACACCTAAATAATTTCTCGTGCTTGAAGAGTGGGCATAACAACATAACGAGGTTTAACATAAAACGAGAGCTATGAAACACAACATAATGACACGACTTATCGATAGATTCATATAATAGACATTGTTTTTAAACCGATTGAACCTTGCCGGTCGAGCTTTGCCATTTCGATTGTCCTAGCTATGCATTACTAGGGAAGTGGACTAACACGATGTTTTTTACAAAAAAAAAGAACCCAAAACTTTATTAATTAGAAATAACCAATACATCGTTTGTGAGGATCATTACAATTTCATTTAATGGTTCCTCAAATCAGTTAGAAGTCAAACAAAATCTAGCTAATCTAGCGAGCTCATGAGCAACTTTATTTGCTTCTCTATTACAATGTTCGAGTCTAGTAATTATGAAATCACAAGTATATTGAAAACAATCATTGAAGATTGCCGCCGGCGCACTCGCTAACCGTCCTCCATCCTTCATGGTATCAACCACCTCCAGTTTGTCTGGGTTAATAATGAGGCGGTTACATCCCGTCCTTTGCCCCAATGTTAGATCGAATTTGAGAGCCAAGGCTTTGGCCATCAAGACATCCGTGCAATAGTCAATCTTCCCATTCCCTCCAGCGATAAATCTGCCTTTGTCGTCTCTAATGACTACCCCCATTGTGCCCTTAAGCAGATCGTGGTCAAAAGAAGCGTCGACATTAAGTTCCACAAATCCCCTAGGAGGACAAGACCAATCCCCCTTTTCATAGAGGCCTTGGGGGGATGATGCATTACCGAAGTTTGTCATAAGGGCTAGAATCCCCATAGAAATCTGATGCGCATTCTGAGTTGTCTCCTTGTGCATCAATTTTCGTCTTTCCCACCACATATACCATTGCTAGGATAACACTCATTTTCACGCACATTATGATGACCCATAATCAACAATTTTTGGTCTGGTAGATGAAGTAAGTACTCCAACATCGCCTCTCCAACATGATCAACCTCACGAGCTTTATCAGTATACCATCCATTCTCAGCCGTTTCCAAACCTCCTTTGCTTTACTACAGAGAAAAAGCATGTGCTTTGTATCTTCTGAAGCCTCAGAGCAAGTAGGACAAATGGATGAGATTTTCATATGTCCATTTGCAAGCGTAACACCACATGGAAGTGTGCCATGTAGCGTACGTTAGATAAATTTTTCGATCTTTGCTGGACAAGATAATTTCCATACCTTACTTCAAATAGGGTTTACTGAGATTTGTCCCGTCCCATTAGAATGGGTCAGTTTACATCCATACCGGTGGTCCCACTCAACAGAGTAAGCAGACTGAACCGAAAGCATACCATTTTCGTATAACTCCAAGCAATGAAATCTTGCATATCATGTTGCGAGAGTGGGATTGAAAGAATCTGTTGTACATCAATGTGCCACATAGTTTGTCTAATTAGGTCTTCATCCCAATTATTCGAAACGGGATCAATCAAATCACCCACTTTAGATAACATCAATGGACTAACGCGGTGTTGGTGTCATGCTGATGCAAAGATGTACATTTAAAGATGGAAACCTGGCGGTTTTTAGGCATGTCACCCAGCTCGGAGGGGGAACGCAACTCACAAAGAAAATATACCTCTTCGATCAAAATAGCCGGAGAATTTCACTGCTGACGTGAAAGTCATGCACAGTCTATTAGCAGCTTTACAAACCCAAAGTTGAAGGGAAAGAGCTATGCTAACTGTAAACACCGCTTTCCGAATGATTTACCAAGTAGCACTAAAACCGCCTCATATAGATGCTAGACATGGCTTTCAAAGCGATGCAACGCTGCTAGCCGTGACAAATCTAAAACAAGAATTTCGGGACGGATGTGATATTATTTTTTCCACGGGCCAAAGTTGGTTTTGGAAGCAAGGAGGCTACCGCGTCGCCTTTTCGCAAGGCGCCAAGGCGTGTAAACAAAGCCAGAAGGAGAAATTCGCAGGTTGAAAAAAAAAGCGTTTTAAAAAGGGGCAAGTGGGCATGATGGCCGTGCTTCCAGAGGCTTCCAGGGGCAGGCAGTGCGTGGAGGAGAGGAGCGACCTGAGCCGAGAGAGAGAGAGAGAGGGAAGGAAACGCCAGGAACCTCCTCCTCCCTCCTCTCCGCTCTCCTCCTCCTCCTCCCCCGCGCATCCTCGAGCCCCCCAGGCCGGCGGCGCGGGACGCGGCATGGCCACCGGCGGCGACGGCTGCGGCGGCGGGGAGCCGGCGGCGCCCGGCGGCGGCGACCTGTACGCCGTGCTGGGGCTCAGCAAGGAGTGCTCCGACGCCGACCTCAAGCTCGCCTACCGGAAGCTGGCCATGGTGAGCGAGAATCGCCGACTCCTCCTCCCTTCCTTCTCCGGCGTGCACGTTTCCGCGTTTTCTTCGTCAAATCTTTCTCTGCATCTACATGTTCCCCGCTGCCGATTCGACCGGGAATCGGGGAGGTAGGGCCATGGATTGCACCTCTCGCCATGGCACGGAAGATAATTACATGTCGCCGATCTCGAGTTTGGAAATTGTAGGTTGGCGCCAAAGTTCGTTCGTATTCCTGTAGCTCAGCGGCGCTGCAGTCCTGTTTGCGCCCCATACTTTACGCGAGTTTGCGCCGGAGCCCGTGATCTTTGCCGATCCGGCGATTTAGATCCCCAGACGCCACGCTTGTAGCCAATTATTGGCGTATTTCGCCTGTCCTGCCATCTCCGTACTCGTCGAACATTGCTTGATCCGTCCCAAGTTTTGCTCTGTTCCAACTCTGAAACTGCTCTGTTTTTATTTTTCTTCCTTTCTTTCTGTTGTAAATTCAGCTGAACTTCTTGATCTGTAACCTGTTGCAGAGATGGCATCCGGACAGATGCTCGTCCTCCAGCGGCACCAAGCGGATGGAGGAGGCCAAGGAGAAGTTCCAGGAGATCCAGGGCGCCTATTCCGGTCTCAATCTTCCTTCTCCCAACCTCCACCCCCACTCCCCATATTCAAATATTCTGTATTCACAACCCACCTCACATCACTTGTTACATGTTGCAACAAACTGACTAAACCCGCCGAACCGATCTAGCAAGCTAGTTGGCAAACTTATCGCATGGAGCCCTCGTGCTCCCATCCCATTGTTGTTCTTGTGCAGTCCTCTCCGACGCCAACAAGCGGTTCCTCTACGACGTGGGGGTGTACCAAGAAGAAGAAGACAGCGACGACAGCGTAAGAATCGCGCAATTTAATCGGGCTTTCCGCCGGTATTGCTTATAGTGTGAGTGATGCTTTCTGCTATTGTTTTGCAGATGCAGGGGATGGGGGACTTCCTTGGTGAGATGGCCCATATGATGAGCCAGACACGGCCAGCGGTAAGAACCATTCGCTTCACGGTCTCCGGTTCAGATGTTTTTTGTAATCTACCATTAGTTGTCACTATTTCTATTATTTTGTGTTTCAACACAGATTTTATCACAATATTTCGCCAACCATCATCTTATCTGTTCCGTTTCGTAAAATGTTTATCCCGGGCTTGAAAGAAGAACTAGAAAAATGAAAAATAATAGTGATTTTTGTTCTTCGTAACGGTATCCTAATATGGATGAAAAAAATCTTGCTGTTTCTGGACTGAACCCAATCTCCTTTTGGGGTTCTTGGAGCCCTCGTCACGTTTTATTTGTTCTACAAGGATCTTGCTGCTGTTTGTTTAGAGTGCTATTGTGGGAAAAATTGTTCGCACTTGGGAGGGAGGGCGGGTGGGGGGTGGGGGTATGCTTTTCTGTTGCAAAATTCTGAGTTTCATACATATTTCCTTGTTCATTGGAAAACTCGTCAATAAACATAAGAAAGTTGAGTGGGCGAGTCATTAAATTCTTGCTTAGGTTTACTTGAAGGATTTAAGTAGCTTCAAAAGATATTGTTTTTTCTATGTATGTATGTTTAAGGCTTGAAAAAGGATTGTTGGAATTCCATATCTTACATGGTTTCTCTTGGATACCAAAAATGAAACTTGGGTGAACTTTTCTGGTATCAACTAGAAAACGATATGTTTTTTATTTTTTTCCTGGACTCTGTTCATCCAAGGAAAACATGACAATAACAATGAACCTTTGGATTTGCAGAGGCAGGAGAGCTTTGAGGAGCTGCAGCAGCTGTTTGTGGACATGTTTCAGTCTGATATTGACTCGGGGTTTTGCAATGGACCTGCCAAGGGCCATCATGACCCGTTCCAAACATTCTCGACCTCCCCTTCCTCGTCGCCATCTCCACCACCTCCAGTAGCTACAGAGGCAGAAGCAGCCTCATGTAACGGCATTAACAAGCGTGGCTCATCAGCAATGGGCTCTGGGAAGCTTCCAAGAGCTGGGGAAGCGGGTGCGGGTTACGGCCAGCCTGAGTTTTGTTTTGGGGTAAGTATCCCTTGCGAGTCCTATTTATTTGTCAAGTTGGGTGTATTAGCTTTGCTTAATAAGTTCAGCATCAGATACCCATGCATAACCTCGTATACTGGAATATATAGGTGTTTCGCAACGATCCTTCGTCCTACTTTTGGGTACCTTTTCCATTGTCCAGCATGACTGGCCATTCATGAGAAAGGGTTAGATAGGTAGCGACCTTTTGGTCTTTGTGCGAGTTCACCTGCCTACAGGGTCCCAGGTTGTGGAAGCCACTAGACGTTCACTTCTAAGCTAATTAGGAATTTCATCGCCATAATCATGAAACATTCTGGCCAAAATAAACGTGGAGGGCCCCGGTGGAACTTTTTGCATTGGATGGACCACCAACCAAGTGATGCAAAATCTAGCTCCACCACTGGATGTATTCTTCGCACGAGGGCTTGCTTATCAGCTATGAGGTTTCTCGGTAGGGCCTTCGGAATGATTCATTAGTGGTACATCGCTGTCTTTAGTGTGGCTCACATGGTAGAAGAGTCTGCTGAGCTACTTTTCTCGCGTATGTAAATCGCCTTTGGATAGGCTATTTTATATTGACATGATGTGACTTGTCTCATGGTCTGTGACTTAGAGAAATTGCAAGTTTTCACTGAGACGATGGCTTTTTAGCAACTAAACAGATAGATGGGGCACACATGACCTTTTTGCTTTGCGACTTTCGCCTTTTTTAAAGTTGTTCTACGTTGTATGGTGCTGTTGCTGACTTGTTCACCGCCCGCTTTTATCGCCAGATCACGTGTCGTTCGGGCTACCTTAAATTGCCAACCAGTTGAATGCTTCATGATAAGGCCGCATCTGTTATCTGATGATATTATGTATTTTCTATTGTTCTTTAAGAATCTTCAAAGTAGCGGTGCTGGTTGACACTGGTTGGCTCAACTTGCCACGGCGTACGGCGACAACACATGACAGTTGATCTCGGATGTCCTGGTGGTTTACTAATCAATAACAGACAAAAGAATACTTATGTGTTTGTATAATCCTTCACTTAGGTTTCTGCAATGAGGTTAACTGATTTGCATGGAGTGCTGAGCAGTACCATTTCGGAGCTGACCATTTCATCTTGTCTTTCTGCAGACGAGCGACGCCAAGCAAGCGCCAAAGGCGCGAGGCAGGAACACCAGCAGGAGACGGAACGGACAAAAGCAGAAGCTGTCGTCGAAGCACGACGTCTCGTCCGAGGACGAGATGCTGAGCCCGCAGCAGCCCAGAGTAGCATGACCCTCGATGCAACCGTCTGGTCCCTTGTCACCTTATGTCCTGACCATGTCCTTGGTCACCCAGTATCAGTGCAGCCAGCAAGTAGAGCGCCAGCGCCAGAAGCTGTTACAAGGAGGGGGGATTGCTTCGTCGAAGGCTATGTAGGCCCCCCTTAGAAGGTTTGTAAGAGAACCTATAGCGCGTAAGACTCGTCGATGTCACCACATTGTTCTTTCTCGGTTTGTGCCGCTGTGTTGTTGTTGTTGTTGTAATTGGGCATTGGATTCTCGATTGATTCAGTGTTCATTGTTGTTATGATGGAGGGACAAGGCTCCTTGTTGTGGTAAGAAGTCAGGGATAACTTGACCAAACTATGAATGGCATGGCACTCAAAGAGCAAATGTTTTACGCCCTTCGTTCCATAATATAAGATCGTTTTGCAAGCTGTTTTAGATTGCGAAACGATCTTATATTATGGGCCGGAGGGAGTAGCATTTACATCTTCAGTCTGACTGCCCATCAAACAGGGTAGATCAGATAGATGTTTTTCCCACTTGTTTGTCTGTTAACCAGATCACTCTGTTATCAGTCAACAACTGAGCAACCTCAACAGTACCTGCACAGTTGAATATACCTTGAAGAAATGATGGTGGCACAAAGACGCTAGGCCGATAAAAGTGATGATGGTTGCCCTGAACCAAAACAAATATGTGTGAATAATCTCAGTGAAAACTGAGCGGCTTTGGTAGTGGAATAATTGGTTACAGCCCGGGCAGCTAATTGATATACAGATGGCAACATGAAGAAAATGCCACTGCTCTTTTTTCTTACCATTCAAATGTAACTTTTTTTCTTCTGAATTTCATCCAAATGCTACTGCTCTATCTTTTAGGCTCAAAAATGCTACTGCCCTTGAATGAAGAACATTCTTCTTTTCTGAGAAAAGAATGAAGAACATACGACCACGCGTGGATGCATGTGCCAAGCCCGTTTGAAATCTATCTTTTTTGAAGCAAAGAGCTGGGCCTCAGCACCGAAAGCCCATAGAAGTATCAGGCCCACTAATCTTTGAACTGAACGGCTGCACCAAGGCGCTCTTTTTTATAGTACCACCTCGCCGACGTGAGGAGTCGGGGATGGGGAGCAGGCTATATAACCAAGTCATGGTGCGACCTTGAAACATACTTACCTGGACGGGGTCGACAGCCGATCATGAAGGGCTGTGACCTAGGCTAGTGGCTCACATTGCACTTAGTGGATGCGCTGGCTTACCATCTTCCCAAGCGGGAGAGTGGACGTCATAATTTATGGTAGAGGGGATACGCGTTTGCGTGGCCCCTGCCGATTCTCAATATAAAGTTTTGGCCCTTTTTGCTCTCTAGCAAGGGCCCTTTAGTCCCTCTTTCTTATTTGAGCAACGACAGTTTGATAAAACGTTTGATTTTTAATTGATTCAGTGTTCGTTGCTGTTATGATGTACAGCTGCAAATTCGACCAAGTAAATTTGCCAAAGCTTAAAGTCATCCTACTCCAAATAGTCCATGGCATGGCAGACCCAGTGATGTCAATCACTTTATTTCTAGAGTCACAATGGATACATCCAAGCAATGTCACAGATTCTGAACCGATGTCAGTTTTGACATCCAAGCAATCAGAAATACTTAGCCAGACTATGAATGGCGCTCAGGCTCAGAGGGCGAACATTTTCAGTCTGACTGCACATCAAACGGGGCAGATCAGGTAGATGTTTTGCCTACTTGTCTGTCCGTCTCTTAACCAAATCACTCTGCTGTGAGTGAACAACTCAACAATCACACAACATGTACATGCGTAGGTTGAATACCTCAGAACTTGATGATGCTGTTAAGAGAATCGGCTGGTAAGCGCTTCTTAACCGCACATGTTTATTGATAGTATCATCGTTTAAACTGAACTAACACCGATATATGTGAAGTATCTCAGTAGACATTGAGCAGCTTGCGAATCAAATAATTTTGATTACAGTCAGTGCAGGTAATTGGATAAACAAATGGCAACATAAGAGCATCTCCAACAGCCGCGCTATACTAGCGCCGCGCCGCAAATTAGGCCGGTTTAGCGAGCGCGCAACGCGGTGGGTCGCTCCAGCGGGCGCGCAAAAACGGCGCGCGCGCTATAACGAGTTGGGCGCGCGGTCGGAAGCACTATCCCGCGCGGTGTATTTCGGGCGCCCGCTATAGCGCGTGCACACTCGAGCGCTCGCGCCGCACTCTCTTCTCTCCTCCTCCTACGCCCCGCGCGCGCCGGCGCCGGCGCCCTGCCACCCATGGACGCGCACACCGGCACCCTGCTCACCCCGTTGTACAGCCGCGACCCCCCCGCCGCCGCCGGAAACCCTAGCGTGGGGAGCGTTGGCGTCGCCACCGCCGGAGCTCCGCCGAGCGTCGGCCTCGCGCGCAGCCTCTTCTTGCCGCCGCGGATGACCACGGCGACGGGTGGCGTCGCGCCGCCGCCGTCCCGTGCCGCCGCCGCACCGTCGAAGCTCCCCAATGCGGCGCGGCCAAAGAAGGGTAAAACTTCGGCAAAGAAGAACAAGGCGGCAGACGGCTTCGGCAGCACGAAGGCGAGAGGAAAGAAGCTTGCAGGGCGTTCGACGGCCGCGGCGGCTACCGAAGCACCGGCGAGCTCACTCGTTCAGCTGGCCGCCGACGCGCACCACGTGTTCGACGAAATGCCCCCAAGGTGAAAAAAAATCCAACTTTTATTTTCTTGTTATTTTTTCAATGCATCATCACATATAGATAGCTTATTTGCATTGTTCAAAAAACTTTGTAGTCTCAATGATGATGCATACATGTCAACTATGGGTGTTGGGTCCAACAATTCGCATTGGTCTCAAACCAATGACATCCATTTGGAAGACCATGAGTTTGAGGTGGACGAGGAGGGTGAGGGCATTGTCGACGCCCCGAAAGGAAGAGCGGGCAATTACAGCACCAACGATGACAAGTTACTATGCAATACTTATTTGCAAGTGTCGAGGGATCCATCCATTGGAGGTGATCAAAGTAGAGATGCGTATTGGGGGCGAATGAAAGAATACTTTGATGATCACAACGTGAGTGGAATTGACCGCTCTGAGAGATCACTTCGGTCCCGATGGTCCACAATCAACTCGGATTGTCAAAAGTGGGCGGCTGCACAAAAGGCAGTTGACAAGATTAATCCAAGTGGCACAAATGAGGATGATAGAGTAAGTGGCATCTCATATATGTTCATCTCATACTTGTTTTTGGTGTCCGAAGTGCTAACTTGTTTTGTTTTTCTTGTAGTTCAACATTGCACAAAACTTGTTCAAAGAAGAGACGAGGACAACCAAGAAGGGGAAGATCAAGAAAGGAAGGGTCTTTACCTTGCCTCATTGCTATGAAGTGTTAAAGGATGATGAGAAATGGAAGAAGCGTGATGGTTTGGATGATTTGCATTTGAGCAACAAACACAAGCGAACAATTGAGTTGGATGATGATGATGAGGAGGATGATGCATCAAGTGATGACGGCAAGAGAAGCCCCACACCCAACTCGGTTTCATACTCGAAACCAAAACGACCGGATGGGTGCAAGAAAGACAAAACCGAAAAGAAGAAGAGGAAAGGAGATGATGAGCTCAAAAATGCTATGGAAGCTATTGTGAAGGCAAGAAAAGAAGCCAACGAGGTGAAGAAAATGGCAAGGAACCAAGATGCCGCGGCCGAGGAGAGGAGGTTGGCGGCCGAGGAGAGGAGGGTGGCCGCCGAGGAGAGGAAAGTGGCATTGGAGGAGAGGAAGGTGGGCATGGAGGAGCGATCTAGGTTGTTGGAATGGGAGAAGCACTTGTTCTTCTTGGACACATCTTTGTTCAATTGTGCGCAAAAGGAATATGCCAACCTTGCCCGTGAAGAAGTCTTGATCCAAAAAAGAGCCATGATCCGCACAATGGGTGGCGGTGGCCTCGGCGGCATGGGTGGCGGTGGCCTCGGCGGCATGGGTGGCAGCGGCCTTGGCGCCATGGGAGGCATGGGTGGCTTGGGAGCCATGGGAGGCATGGGTGCACCTCCGACCGCCATGGAGGCATAGGTGGCTTTGGAGCACCCTCTAACGCTATGGCCGCCATGGGAGGCATGAGTTTCGCTTCTCTTATGGGAGGCATGGGTGCACCTCCGGCCATGGGTGAAATTGTGACGCTCGGATAATTAAGCTACAGTAATCTCCTGCTAATGGTGCCATCTCATCGCATTACTGTTGCTAATCCTCACTTGATCCAAATCATGATTCAAATTTAAATTCAAATTAAAGTCCAAAGTTCAAATTTCTCAAACATGAAAATAAAATGTTCAAAGTCTTGTAAATAATCTCTGGATTTTTGTACTGTTGAAACCCATATCTTATAAATTATTTAAATGCCCTTAGATGAATAAAACAGGGGTCAAAATAATATTTTTAAATCACTTTTAAATTTATAAAAATTCTCAGGCTTTCCACCTGCTTCTTAAACTTCTTGAGGCAGTGCTAAATACTACATAATAATTATTGAGACAAGTTACACTTTTTACAAAAGTCTTTTGGAGCAAAAAGAAAATGCAAAATAGTAAAGACAAAATGAAAACTCCCCTGACTGCCTTTGGGCCTCGGCTAACTGGCCGGCCCAGTCGACCACCCACCCGAGCCAGCCCACCTGACCTCCCGGTCGCTCCCCCCTTCCTGTTCTCCTGGCGCGACCGCTATAGGGGCGTGTCCCCATCGGACCACCTCGCCGGCGCCGACGCCGGGAGGGGATAAGGACGCCACGCCCAAGATGCCTCGGTCCTCCCCCCTGCCCTACTCGCCCACTTGCCCCTCCTCTCTCTTTCTCGCCCATGCGCTCGCTCCGCCCCCCCACTCCTCTAGATCCGCGGCCCGACCGCAGTCGCCGCCGCCCTCCATCGTTGACGCGGCCACCGGGGGCCCCGCGCCCGCTGACCTTGTCGGAGAGCTCCGTCGGGGTCGACGACATCAACTGGTGGCCTCAACTGGAGCTGGGAGGCACCGCAGCCGCCGTTCGTCCTCGTCCCCATCTCCGGCCACCGCAACGTCGCCGATGCTCAACCAACACCTCTGCTGCTCCTAAGCCACCAAGGGTCTTTCTTGACCGCACGGTGAGCTCCACTCCGTCCTCTCCCCTCTCCTTCCTCGCCTCACCGTGCCCCTAGCCGTAGCTACCGTACTGGCCGTAGCACGCCTCCGCCGCCGTACTCGTCGCCGTGTCCACACTCTCCGTCCAGATCAGACAAGCATGACATCGTGCTCAGCACACTCCCAGCAGTCCAACGCCACCTTCCATGGTCCTTGTCGTGCCCCGCAGCGACGAGCGCGAGCACGCCCGAAAGCCACCACCGCCAAGCTCGACGCCGGCAACGTTTCCAGCCTCCCCGGCGTAGTCTAGCAGCACCACTCGGCGCGGCTCCCTCCTAGCTTTCGAACGGAAGTCGTGGCAAGCGAAATGGTGAACCGTGGACGATTTCCGACCTCGTCAGCATTCGGCCGCCACGCACGAGCTCGCCGGAGCCACTCCGGTAGCTCCGCTGAGCTGGCGCCGTGTGGGCTAGCCCGGGGCCACCACCTAGGACACTGCCCCATGGACCCAGGGGCCCGGTTGGCCTTGTTGACCCAGTCAACGGCTGACTGGGCATCACCCAGTCACTGCCAGTGGGTCCCCCGTGGGCCCTGTTGACTAGTCAACTAGTCTATTGACCGCTGATGCAGCAATGACGCCATGATGACGTCATATTTCCTTTTCTGTCGATTTAGATATCTAAAGTAATTCCAGAAAATGTTTAAAACTTTGAAAATTCATAGAAAATAAACCGTAACTCGGATGAAAATGTTTTCTAGATGAAAGTTGCTCAGAATTTTGAGAAGAATCTAGATATACGGTCCGTTCGTCTGCCACACGTCCCTAGCATAGCGAACCTGCAAACTTTCCCCTCCGGTTCATCTGTTTGACAGACGTCCGGAACCGGGAAAACTTTCCCGGATGTTTCCCCCTTCGCCAGTATCGCCTAACGCTACGTTAGATCACCTCTAGCCCCGCTTATTGTCTTGTTATGCTTATGTTTGTGTGTATTTACTGTTTTTCCCCCTCTTCTCTCCGGTAGACCCCGAGACCGCTGCTGATGCCCCTGTGATTGACTACGTCGACGAGGACTCTCCTTCTTGTCTGAACAACCAGGCAAGCCCCCCCCCCTTTGATCATCCTGATATCACCCATTCTATACTCTCATGCTTGCATTAGATTTTGCTACTGTTATTGTTTGCTCCTATTCTGATGCATAGCCTGCTTTTGTACCTGCTATTGTTACCTACCTGCTTATCCTAAACTGCTTAGTATAGGTTGGCTAGTGATCCATCAGTGACCCCCCACTTGTCCTTGTTGCCCCTGCTTCATCATCAACGCCTCGATCAACGTGATCGACGACCAGAGCCTGACACCTCACATCACATCATGCCCCTTTAGTTGCTCGACTCTGCAGAGCTACTATCGAGTGCCGAGGGTGATCCCTCATAACGCACTCCTGATGATAATTCTGTAGTGTAGCTATTCGGTCGTGGTAATCGAGGGTGATTTCCTCTTTCACCATTCCCGATACGGCTCTGTCCTTCAACACCTCAAGTGTGAACCTCGAGGGTGGTCCCTCTTACGTTCACCTTGATGATTACATTGAGTGGAATCCACCGGGGGTGATTCCTCGGGTTTTCCCCTTGATGTCTAGACACACGGTTACAATGACTTTACTTGAGACCTTGGTGGAAGTCGGGCGGGCCCGGAGAGCACCCGCAAGATAATGACGTGGCACAGCCGGGCATTCTGAGCCCTTGTCGTAAGTCCACGAGACGGGGCGACGGGGTCATTTTCGATCGTGAGTCTCTGCTCGTCACCGCAAGCTAATAATACACTATGGTTTGGGTATTTGTTCTGAGTTGGCCTCTAGCCTTTACGCACTAACCACCACGCGAGAATAGATATGGGCCTCGACATCGTCGTATCAGCCGAAGCTTTGTCAGACGTCCAGTTCAGCAATGCGGCACGGTCGGATTGTGCTGGCCATCCGAGGGGTGCTGGTATTCACCCTGTGCGCAACGACCCGGAGTGCTGCGGGCGATGGGCCCAAGACCCCGGAGTGCTTAGGATGTAGACCGGCAGGGACCTCTCTGCTGATCCTAGGTCGGGCTGCGACGTGTTGATCTTCCAAGGGCGGGCATTGACCCCAGAAAGGTGTGTCCGGCCAGAGTGATCGAGCGTGTTGGGTAACGTGGTGCACCCCTGCAGGGAAGTTATATATTCGAATACCATGTCCACGGTAATGGACGTTCAGACTTATATCCTGATCTTATACAACTACAAATGGTTACTTGAGATATGTGGCTCCGGGATTGCTTTATCGCAGGGAGTCGAGGAAGGATCTCTGGGCATTAATGTTACAACATGCTTGTTAATTATAAACTGCTATTCTTTACTCTTCTACATGTTGCAAGATGCTCGGAGCTGCGTGAAGATGCTAGTCTTCGATAAGCTAGGCCTTCCCCCTCTATTCTGGCATGCTGCAGTTCAGTCCACATATACAAACCTTCCTTTTGATACCAGTGCATACTTAGTATAGGTCTGATGCTTGCGAGTACTTTGGATGAGTACTCACGGTTGCTTTGTTACCCCTTTTCCCCCTTCTCTCTTCTTTCCGATTGATGCAACCGGATGGTGGATCCTTGGAGCCAGATGCCACGGCCGACAGATACTACTACATGGAGACCACCGACGACTACGAGTAGTTAGGAGGTCTCAGGCAGGAGGCCTTGCCTCTTCGATCGTGTTGCTTTTGAGCTAGCCTTCTTAAGGCAAAACTTGATTAACTTATGTCTGTACTCAGATTTTGTTGCTTCCGCTGACTCTTGTGTATCGAGCTTTTGTATTCGAGCCCTCGAGGCCCCTGGCTTGTAATATAAAGCTTGTATTATTGTATTTGTGTCTAGAGTTGTGTTGTGATATCTTCCCGTGAGTCCCTGATCTTGATCGTACACATTTGCGTGTATGATTAGTGTATGATAGAATCGGGGGCGTCACAAGTTGGTATCAGAGCCGACTGCCTGGAGGATCCCCCTTTCCAACTCCTTGGCCGAAGTTGAGTCTAGTCTTCGAAAAACTGATTTGCTAACATGGCTGTGTGGCTTACGGGCCCATGTTGCCATTGGGTGGTATTAGGATCTTTTATTCCTCGTCTATACTCTGGGACTCTGATCTCTCTTCTATTCGGGTTAAATTATTTTGTTAACTCTAACTCTAGGATCTCGTAAATGCTTCCTCCCGGAGAGCCCTTCACTCCAGATGATGGCTTGGTGCACCAAAAGATTCTGAAGATACTCTCCGATACTTTTCCGAGACCCTTGTACCCTTCGTCATTGCAATCCCTACCAACGATAAATCCTTATGCGTAACTACCTATGTTGTCGTTCATACCTTCATCCCTTGTTGCTCTTGTTATTACAAGATGTCTTGAAAAATCCTTCAATGTTCTGAGAATTCTCTATGCTTACTGCCCTGCATTTCCTTGCCACATGAATACCCCTACGAATAATTACTCGCGCTTGTCGAGTATCCGTTCATCCACAGTTGTTCATGTGATTCACATGATACTTTGGAATACCATCCGACCTTCCGATAATCCTCTCCAACTATTGCTCTGCTAATGTTTATCTGCTTGCATTATGGTTACTTCCATTTGTCTAGCAATACTCACTAGCATCCTTTGTCATCGTAATTTCGAGCATTTGATTTGATATGTTTGCGAATGCTCGCGGTCATCAGTCCTAGTTAGAATTCTTCCCTTCGGCTCAGACGTCACCCCGGGCATGAGCTGGTGTTCGGCAAATCAGACCTTGATTGATTGTCGATCCATGTCTATTCAACTCACTTGTCTATGATCAGAGCCTCTGCTTTTGATCCCCTGTTTTGGGAATCATAATTCTCTTTGAATTCGAGCTTAGAATTAGTAAGCTGATCCTATAATTTGATGTCCTTGCATTCTTTCTTCTTCTGGTTGAGTACCGATGCTCCCATCAGATCCTTTGTGAACCACCAGATCCTTTGTGGGGTTCTATCTGACAGCGTCCTTCATATGTAGTAACTTGTGAGCTTCCTCGGATACATAATGCATTTGGTAAATTGTATCCCCTGCTTTTGTCAACCATGCTCTGCTTTCGAGCTTGAGTTATTTATTCCTAAAGTTTCTGGTATGTGTTCCTAAGATGCCCCGATGGGTTGAACCTATGCCTTCCACAATCTGTGTGAACCCGGAAACTTCTATGGGTCATACTCTACTAGTGTTATGCTAGATAAAATCTGAACACTATGGCTTTGTCGAAAATGAGAAGCGAATGATAGGTTATGCATTGATGAAGTGGGAGTCGACCTTGATCCTTTGCGTTCATGCCCATGGACCCGATGTTGAACTTATCATGGAAGCTTCTTGTTATGATAATAATGATCCCCTTGTGATAAGTTCATTTTGTATCTATATTGGTCCTTTGCAACCGTGGTTCCAACCATGATTGATCTCCCTGGATTCCATTTCTCGGACAAGTTAAAGTACTTGTCTTCTTCAGATCGTTTAACCTGTCCAACCTCTACTTTGATCTACCTTCGAGTATTACCCTTTGGTATCTCGAGAATATCATGGAACGTCATAACTTCTTATGAGTTCTTCTTCAACTGTTATTTCTCGCCGATTCAAAAATTTCCACTGATTCTGAGTTGTTAGACACTCGAGAATACCGATAACTGATTCGAGTCTATACTTTCCTTTCCATTGTTTCGTTTAAACTTTCTTGTAACCTAAAATATCTAAGCAGTGGTATTTCCCTGCTTATGTGAACACCTCGGTGTATAAACTCTGTCAGTAAGACCTTGTTACTATTGTTGATGACATTCCGGTAGCCACCGATGGACGAGAACTTTGCCTATTGGTCCGCCTCGTCTTAACGAGCAGGAAAATGGTTCTCTTCGTCCCTCGCCCTTGGTATCAACGTTGTTGCCAACATAACTGACAGGTTGTCCTCTGACCTGCCTTGCTATCATGACCGTGCAAAATGATTTGCGCCTTCCTTCTTTTAACCCACATGGTGGGTCCATAACGCACAGTTCCACATGATCGAAACCTGACTCTCCTATACATCCCTGTTTTCAAAGTTATCCCTCGCGCTTGGCTTCGTATGTAATTCACGAGCCATCTTCCTTGTGACCTATTCTGGTATCAGACACAATACTTATTCCCATTGCTCTAAACCCTTTTCACCCTCCGTTTCAGGCAACGAATGATTGCCTACCCGCTTAAAGCTTCTTATTGCACCTCCTTACCTTGTTCTCGACGAGTTCTTAAATTTCAACTCGAGAGTTGCCTCTATGCTATGTTCAGTGAGATAGCCCCCAGGTACCTATCTTGTGTTGAGCCCCGTCCTTCCTAAGTCTTCCCCCTTACTCCATCCCTTAAATCTCGGGATGAGATTTCTTGTAGTGGAGGAGAATTGTGACGCCCGGATAATTAAGCTACAGTAATCTCCTGCTAATGGTGCCATCTCATCGCATTACTGTTGCTAATCCTCACTTGATCCAAATCATGATTCAAATTCAAATTCAAATTAAAGTCCAAAGTTCAAATTTCTCAAACATGAAAACAAAATGTTCAAAGTCTTGTAAATAATCTCTGGATTTTTGTCCTGTTGAAACCCATATCTTATAAATTATTTAAATGCCCTTAGATGAATAAAACAGGGGTCAAAATAACATTTTTAAATCACTTTTAAATTTATAAAAATTCTAAGGCTTTCCAACTGCTTCTTAAACTTCTTGAGGCAGTGCTAAATATTACATAATAATTATTGAGACAAGTTACACTTTTTACAAAAGTCTTTTGGAGCAAAAAGAAAATGCAAAATAGAAAAGACAAAAGGAAAACTCCCCTGACTGCCTTTGGGCCTCGGCTAACTGGCCAGCCCAGTCGACCACCCACCCGAGCCAGCCCACCTGACCTCCCGGTCGCTCCCCCCTTCCTGTTCTCCTGGCGCGACCGCTATAGGGGCGTGTCCCCGTCGGACCACCTCGCCGACGCCGACGCCGGGAGGGGATAAGGACGCCACGCCCCGGATGCCTCGGTCCTCCCCCCTGCCCCACTTGCCCACTTGCCCCCCTCTCTTTCTCTCGCCCACGCGCTCGCTCCGCCCCTCCACTCCTCTATATCCGTGGCCCGACCGCAGTCGCCGCCGCCCTCCATCGTTTACACGGCCACCGGCGGCCCCGCACCCGCTGACCCTGTCCGAGAGCTCCGCCGGGGTCGACGACGTCGACTGGTGGCCTCAGCTGGAGCTGGGAGGCACCGCAGCCGCCGTTCGTCCTCGTCCCCATCTCCGGCCACCGTGACATCGCCGATGCTCCACCAACACCTCTGCTGCTCCTAAGCCACCAAGGGTCTTTCTTGATCGCTCGGTGAGCTTCACTCCGTCCTCTCCCCTCTCCTTCCTCGCCTCACCATGCCCCTAGCCGTAGCTACCGTACTGGACGTAGCACGCCTCCGCTGCCGTACTCATCGCCATGTCCACACTCTCCGTCCAGCTCGGACGAGCACGACATCGTACTCAGCACACTCCCAGCAGTCCAACGCCACCTTCCACGGTCCTTGCTGTGCCCCGCAGCGACGAGCGCGAGCACGCCCGAAAGCCACCGACGCCAAGCTCGACGCCGGCGACATTTTCAGCCTCCCCGGCGTAGTCTAGCAGCACCACTCGACGCGGCTCCCTCCTAGCTTTCGAACGCAAGTCGTGGCACACGAAATGGTGAACCGTGGACGATTTCCGACCTCGTCGGCGTTTAGCCGCCGCGCACGAGCTCGCCGGAGCCACTCCGACAGCTCCGCTGAGCTGGCGCCGTGTGGGCCAGCCCCGGGCCACCACCTAGGACACTGCCCCATGGACCCAGGTGCCCGGTTGGCCTTGTTGACCCAGTCAACGGCAAACTGGGCATCGCCCAGTCACTGCTAGTGGGTCCCCCATAGGCCCTGTTGACTAGTCAACTAGTCTATTGACCGCTGATGTAGCAATGACGCCATGATGACATCATATTTCCTTTTCTGTCGATTTAGATATCTAAAGTAATTCCAGAAAATGTTTAAAACTTTGAAAATTCATAGAAAATAAACCATAACTCGGATGAAAATGTTTTCTATATGAAAGTTGCTCAGAATTTCGAGAAGAATCCAGATACACAGTCCGTTCGTCTGCCACACGTCACTAGCATAGCGAACCTGCAAACTTTCCCCTTCGGTTCATCTGTGTGACAAACGTCCGGAACCGGGAAAACTTTCCCGGATGTTTCCCCCTTCGCCAGTATCGCCTAACGCTATGTTAGATCACCTCTAGCCCCGCTTATTGTCTTGTTATGCTTATGTTTGTGTGTATTTACTGTTTCTTCCCTCTCTTCTCTCCGGTAGACCCCGAGACCGCTGCTGATGCCCCTGTGATCGACTACGTCGACGACGACTCTCCTTCTTGTATGAACAACCAGGCAAGCCCCCCCTTTGATTATCCTGATATCGCCCATTCTATACTCTCATGCTTGCATTAGATTTTGCTACTGTTATTGTTTGCTCCTATTCTGATGCATAGCCTGCTTTTGTACCTCCTATTGTTACCTACCTGCTTATCCTAAACTGCTTAGTATAGGTTGGCTAGTGATCCATCAGTGACCCCCCGACTTGTCCTTGTTGCCCCTGCTTCATCATTGACGCCTTGATCGACGTGATCGACGACTAGAGCCCAACACCTCACATCACATCACGCCCTTTAGTTGCTCGACTCTGCAGAGCTACTATCGAGTGCCGAGGGTGATCCCTCATAACGCACTCCTGATGATAATTCTGTAGTGTAGCTATTCGGTCGTGGTCACCGAGGGTGATTTCCTCTTTCACCATTCCCGATACGGCTCTGTCGTTCAACACCTCAAGTGTGAACCTCGAGGGTGGTCCCTCTTACGTTCACCTTGATGATTACATTGAGTGGATTCCACCGGGGGTGATTCCTCGGGTTTTCCCCTTGATGTCTGGACACACGGTTACAATGACTTTACTTGAGACCTTGGTGGAAGTCGGGCGGGCCCGGAGAGCACCCGCAAGATAATGACGTGGCACGGCCGGGCATTCTGAGCCCTTGTCGTAAGTCCACGAGACGGGGCGACGGGGTCACTTTCGATCGTGAGTCTCTGCTCGTCTCCGCAAGCTAATAATACACTATGGTTTGGGTACTTGTTCTGAGTTGGCCTCTGGCCTTTACGCACTAACCACCACGTGAGAATAGATATGGGCCTCGACGTCGCCGTATCAGCCGAAGCTTTGTCAGACGTCCAGTTCAGCAGTGCGGCACGGTCGGATTGTGCTGGCCATCCGAGACGGTGCTGGTATTCACCCTGCGCACAACGACCCGGAGTGCTGCGGGCGATGGGCCCAAGACCCCGGAGTGCTTAGGATGTAGACCGGCGGGGACCTCTCTACTGAGCCTAGGTCGGGCTGCGACGTGTTGATCTTCCGAGGGCGGGCATTGACCCCGGAAAGGTGTGTCCGGTCAGAGTGATCGAGTGTGTTCGGTAACGTGGTGCACCGCTGCAGGTAAGTTATACATTCGAATACCGTGTCCACGGTAATGGACGTTCAGACTTATATCCTGATCTTATACAACTACAAATGGTTACTTGAGATATGTGGCTCCAGGATTGCTTTCTCGCAGGGAGTCGAGGAAGGATCTCTGGGCATTAATGTTACAACAAGCTTGTTAATTATAAACTGCTATTCTTTACTCTTCTACATGCTGCAAGATGCTCGGAGCTGCGTGAAGATGCTAGTCTTCGATAGGCTAGGCCTTCCCCCTCTATTCTGGCATGCTGCATTTCAGTCCACATATACAAACCTTCCTTTTGATACCAATGCATACTTAGTATAGATCTGATGCTTGCGAGTACTTTGGA
Organism: Triticum dicoccoides; assembly: GCF_002162155.2. Lineage (NCBI taxonomy): Eukaryota > Viridiplantae > Streptophyta > Magnoliopsida > Poales > Poaceae > Triticum > Triticum dicoccoides. Next base: position 648,831,266 of record NC_041391.1, on the reverse strand, counting down.
TGAGTACTCATGGTTTCTTTGCTACCCCTTTTCCCCCTTCTCTCTTCTTTCCAGTTGATGCAACCAGATGGTGGATCCTTGGAGCCAGATGCCACGTTTGATGGATACTACTACGTGGAGACCACCGACGACTAGGAGTAGTTAGGAGGTCCCAGGCAGGAGGCCTTCCTCTTCGATCGTGTTGCTTTTGAGCTAGCCTTCTTAAGGCAAAACTTGATTAACTTATGTCTGTACTCAGATTTTGTTGCTTCCGCTGACTCTTGTGTATCGAGCTTTTGTATTCGAGCCCTCGAGGCCCCTGGCTTGTAATATAAAGCTTGTATTATTTTATTTGTGTTTAGAGTTGTGTTGTGATATCTTCCCGTGAGTCCCTGATCTTGATCGTACACATTTGCGTGTATGATTAGTGTACGATTGAATCGGGGGCGTCACAAGTTGGTATCAGAGCCGACTGCCTGGAGGATCCCCCTTTCCAACTCCTTGGCCGAAGTTGAGTCTAGTCTTTGAAAAACCGATTTGCTAACATGGCTGTGTGGCTTACGGGCCCACGTCGCCATTGGGTGGTATTAGGAACTTTTATTCCTCGTCTATACTCTGGGACTCTGATCCCTCTTCTATTCGGCTTAAATGATTTTGTTAACTCTAACTCTAGGATCTCGTAAATGCTTCCTCCCGGAGAGCCCTTCACTCCAGATGATGGCTTGGTGCACCAGAAGATTCCGAAGATACTCTCCGATACTTTTCCGAGACCCTTGTACCCTTCGTCATTGCAATCCCTACCAACGATAAATCCTTATGCGTAACTACCTATGTTGTCGTTCATACCTTCATCCCTTGTTGCTCTTGTTATTACAAGATGTCCTGAAAAATCCTTCGATGTTCTGAGAATTCTTTATGCTTACTACCCTGCATTTCCTTGCCACATGAATACCCCTACGGATAATTACTCGCGCTTGCCGAGTATCCGTTCATCCACAGTTGTTCATGTGATTCACATGATACTTTGGAATACCATCCGACCTTCCGATAATCCTCTCCAACTATTGCTCTGCTAATGTTTATCTGCTTGCATTATGGTTACTTCCATTTGTCTAGCAATACTCACTATAGCATCCTTTGTCATCGTAATTTCGAGCATTTGATTTGATATGTTTGCGAATGCTCGCGGTCATCAGTCCTAGTTAGAATTCTTCCCTTCGGCTCAGACGTCACCCCGGACATGAGCTGGTGTTCGACAAATCAAACCTTGATTGATTGTCGATCCATGTCCATTCAACTCACTTGTCTACGATCAGAGCCTCTGCTTTTGATCCCCTGTTTTGGAAATCATAATTCTATTTGCATTCGAGCTTAGAATTAGTAAGCTGATCCTAGAATTTGATGTCCTTGCATTCTTTCTTCTTCTGGTTGAGTACCGATGCTCCCATCAGATCCTTTGTGAACCACCAGATCCTTTGTGGGGTTCTATCTGACAGCGTCCTTCATATGTAGTAACTTGTGAGCTTCCTCGGATACATAATGCCTTTGGTAAATTGTATCCCTGCTTTTGTCAACCATGCTCTGCTTCCGAGCTTGAGTTATTTATTCCTAAAGTTTCTGGTATGTGTTCCTAAGATGCCCCGATGGGTTGAACCTATGCCTTCCACAATCTGTGTGAACCCGAAAACTTCTACGGGTCATACTCTACTAGTGTTATGCTAGATAAAATCTGAACACTATGGCGTTGTCGAAAATGAGAAGCGAATGATAGGTTATGCATTGATGAAGTGGGAGTCGACCTTGATCCTTTGCGTCCATGCCCATGGACCCGATGTTGAACTTATCATGGAAGCTTCTTGTTATGATAATAATGATCCCCTTGTGATAAGTTCATTTTGTATCTATATTGGTCCTTTGCAACCGTGGTTCCAACCATGATTGATCTCCCTGGATTCCATTTCTCGGACAAGTTAAAGTACTTGTCTTCTTCAGATTGTTTAACCTGTCCAACCTCTACTTTGATCTACCTTCGAGTATTACCCTTTGGTATCTCGAGAATATCATGGAACGTCATAACTTCTTATGAGTTCTTCTTCAACAGTTATTTCTCGCCGATTCAAAAATTTCCACTGATTCTGAGTTGTTAGACACTCGAGAATACCGATAACTGATTCGAGTCTATACTTTCCTTTCCATTGTTTCGTTTAAACTTTCTTGTAACCTAAAATATCTAAGCAGTGGTATTTCCCTGCTTATGTGAACACCTCGGTGTATAAACTCTGTCAGTAAGACCTTGTTACTATTGTTGATGACATTCCGGTAGCCACCGATGGACGAGAACTTTGCCTATTGGTCCGCCTCGTCTTAACGAGCAGGAAAATGGTTCTCTTCGTCCCTCGCCCTTGGTATCAACGTTGTTGCCAACATAACTGATAGGTTGTCCTCTGACCTGCCTTGCTATCATGACCGTGCAAAATGATTTGCGCCTTCCTTCTTTTAACCCACATGGTGGGTCCATAACGCACAGTTCCACATGATCGAAACCTGACTCTCCTATACATCCCTGTTTTCAAAGTTATCCCTCGCGCTTGGCTTCGTATGTAATTCACGAGCCATCTTCCTTGTGACCTGTTCTGGTATCAGACACAATACTTATTCCCATTGCTCTAAACCCTTTTCACCCTCCGTTTCAGGCAACGAATGATTGCCTACCCGCTTAAAGCTTCTTATTGCACCTCCTTACCTTGTTCTCGACGAGTTCTTAAATTTCAACTCGAGAGTTGCCTCTATGCTATGTTCAGTGAGATAGCCCCCAGGTACCTATCTTGTGTTGAGCCCCGTCCTTCCTAAGTCTTCCCCCTTACTCCATCCCTTAAATCTCGGGACGAGATTTCTTGTAGTGGAGGAGAATTGTGACGCCCGGATAATTAAGTTACAGTAATCTCCTGCTAATGGTGCCATCTCATCGCATTACTACTGCTAATCCTCACTTGATCCAAATCATGATTCAAATTCAAATTCAAATTAAAGTCCAAAGTTCAAATTTCTCAAACATGAAAACAAAATGTTTAAAGTCTTGTAAATAATCTCTGGATTTTTGTCCTGTTGAAACCCATATCTTATAAATTATTTAAATGCCCTTAGATGAATAAAACAGGGGTCAAAATAACATTTTTAAATCACTTTTAAATTTATAAAAATTCTAAGGCTTTCCAACTGCTTCTTAAACTTCTTGAGGCAGTGCTAAATACTACATAATAATTATTGAGACAAGTTACACTTTTTACAAAAGTCTTTTGGAGCAAAAAGAAAATGCAAAATAGAAAAGACAAAAGGAAAACTCCCCTGACTGTCTTTGGGCCTCGGCTAACTGGCCGGCCCAGTCGACCACCCACCCGAGCCAGCCCACCTGACCTCCCGATCGCTCCCCCCTTCCTGTTCTCCTGGCGCGGCCGCTATAGGGGCGTGTCCCCGTCGGACCACCTCGCTGGCGCCGATGCCGAGAGGGGATAAGGATGCCACGCCCCGGACGCCTCGGTCCTCCCCCCTGCCCCACTCGCCCACTTGCCCCCCCTCTCTTTCTCTCGCCCACGCGCTCGCTCCGCCCCTCCACTCCTCTAGATCCGCGGCCCGACCGCAGTCGTCGCCGCCCTCCGTCGTTGACGCGGCCACCGGCGGCCCCGCACCCGCTGACCCTGTCGGAGAACTCCGCCGGGGTCGACGACGTCGACTGGTGGCCTCAGCTGGAGCTGGGAGGCACCGCAGCCGCCGTTCGTCCTCGTCCCCATCTCCGGCCACCGCGACGTCATCGATGCTCCACCAACACCTCTGCTGCTCCTAAGCCACCAAGGGTCTTTCTTGACCGCTCGGTGAGCTCCACTCCGTCCTCTCCCCTCTTCTTCCTCGCCTCACCGCGCCCCTAGCCGTAGCTACCGTACTGGCCGTAGCACGCCTCCGCTGCCGTACTCGTCGCCATGTCCACACTCTCCGTCCAGCTCGGACGAGCACGGCATCGTGCTCAGCACACTCCCAGCAGTCCAACGCCACCTTCCACGGTCCTTGCCGTGCCCTGCAGCGACGAGCGTGAGCACGCCCGAAAGCCACCGCCGCCAAGCTCGACGCCGGTGACGTTTCCGGCCTCCCTGGCGTAGTCTAGCAGCACCACTCGACGCGGCTCCCTCCTAGCTTTCGAACGCAAGTCGTGGCACGCGAAATGGTGAACCGTAGACGATTTCCGACCTCGTCGGCGTTTAGCCGCCGCGCACGAGCTCGCCGGAGCCACTCCGGCAGCTCCGCTGAGCTGGCGCCGTGTGGGCCAGCCCCGGGCCACCACCTAGGACACTGCCCCGTGGACCCAGGGGCCTGGTTGGCCTTGTTGACCCAGTCAACAGCTGACTGGGCATCGCCCGGTCACTGCCAGTGGGTCCCCTGTGGGCCCTGTTGACTAGTCAACTAGTCTATTGACCGCTGATGTAGCAATGACGCCATGATGACGTCATATTTCCTTTTCTGTTGATTTAGATATCTAAAGTAATTCCAGAAAATGTTTAAAACTTTGAAAATTCATAGAAAATAAACCGTAACTCGGATGAAAATGTTTTCTATATGAAAGTTGCTCAGAATTTTGAGAAGAATCCAGATACACGTCCCATTCGTCTGCCACACGTCCCTAGCATAGCGAACCTGCAAACTTTCCCCTCCGGTTCATCTGTCTGACAGACATCCGGAACCAGGAAAACTTTCCCGGATGTTTCCCCCTTCGCCAGTATCGCCTAACGCTGCGTTAGATCACCTCTAGCCCCGCTTATTGTCTTGTTATGCTTATGTTTGTGTGTACTTATAGTTTCTTCCCCCTCTTCTCTCCGGTAGACCCCGAGACTGCTGCTGATGCCCCTGTGATCGACTACGTCGACGACGACTCTCCTTCTTGTCTGAACAACCAGGCAAGCCCCCCCTTTGATCATCCTGATATCGCCCATTCTATACTCTCATGCTTGCATTAGATTTTGCTACTATTATTGTTTGCTCCTATTCTGATGCATAGCCTGCTTTTGTACCTGCTATTGTTACCTACCTGCTTATCCTAAACTACTTAGTATAGGTTGTCTAGTGATCCATCAGTGACCCGCCCACTTGTCCTTGTTGCCCCTGCTTCATCATCGACGCCTCGATCAATGTGATCGACGACCAGAGCCCGACACCTCACATCACATCACACCCGTTTAGTTGCTCGACTATGCAGAGCTACTATCGAGTGCCGAGGGTGATCCCTCATAACGCACTCCTGATGATAATTATGTAGTGTAGCTATTCGGTCGTGGTCATCGAGGGTGATTTCCTCTTTCACCATTCCCGATACGGCTCTGTCGTTCAACACCTCAAGTGTGAACCTCGAGGGTGGTCCCTCTTATGTTCACCTTGATGATTACATTGAGTGGAATCCACCGGGGGTGATTCCTCGGGTTTTCTCCTTGATGTCTGGACACACGGTTACAATGACTTTACTTGAGACCTTGGTGGAAGTCGGGCGGGCCTGGAGAGCACCCGCAAGATAATGGCGTTGCACGGCCGGGCATTCTGAGCCCTTGTCGTAAGTCCACGAGACGGGGCGACGGGGTCACTTTCGATCGTGAGTCTCTGCTCGTCTTCGCCAGCTAATAATACACTATGGTTTGGGTATTTGTTCTGAGTTGGCCTCTGGCCTTTACGCACTAACCACCACGCAAGAATAGATATGGGCCTCGACGTCGCCGTATCAGCCGAAGCTTTGTTAGACGTCCAGTTCAGCAGTGCAGCACGGTCGGATCGTGCTGGCCATCCGAGGCGGTGCTGGTATTCACCCTGCGCGCAACGACCCGGAGTGCTGCGGGCGATGGGCCCAAGACCCCGGAGTGCTTAGGATGTAGACCGGCGGGGACCTCTCTGCTGAGCCTAGGTCGGGCTGCGACGTGTTGATCTTCCGAGGGCGGGCATTGACCCCAGAAAGGTGTGTCCAGCCAGATTGATCGAGCGTGTTGGGTAACGTGGTGCACCCCTGCAGGGAAGTTATATATTCGAAGGTAATGGACGTTCAGACTTATATCCTGATCTTATACAACTACAAATGGTTACTTGAGATATGTGGCTCCGGGATTGCTTTCTCGCAGGGAGTCGAGGAAGGATCTCTGGGCATTAATGTTACAACATGCTTGTTAATTATAAACTGCTATTCTTTACTCTTCTACATGCTGCAAGATGCTCGGAGCTATGCGAATATGCTAGTCTTCGATAGGCTAGGCCTTCCCCCTCTATTCTGGCATGCTGCAGTTCAATCCGCATATACAAACCTTCCTTTTGATACCAGTGCATACTTAGTATAGATCTGATGCTTGCGAGTACTTTGGATGAGTTCTCACGGTTGCTTTGCTACCCCTTTTCCCCCTTCTCTCTTCTTTCCGGTTGATGCAACCAGATGGTGGATCCTTGGAGCCAGATGCCACGGCCGACGGATACTACTACGTGGAGACCACCGACGACTAGGAGTAGTTAGGAGGTCCCAGGCAGGAGGCCTTGCCTCTTCGATCGTGTTGCTTTTGAGCTAGCCTTCTTAAGGCAAAACTTGATTAACTTATGTCTGTAATCAGATTTTGTTGCTTTCGCTGACTCTTGTGTATCGAGCTTTTGTATTCGAGCCCTCGAGGCCCCTGGCTTGTAATATAAAGCTTGTATTATTTTATTTGTGTCTAGAGTTGTGTTGTGATATCTTCCTGTGAGTCCTGGATCTTGATCGTACACATTTGCGTGTATGATTAGTGTACGATTGAATCGGGGGCGTCATAGAAATGTCTTTCAATTTGCCTCCTCACACACATTCCCATGAAGATGCCGTTGAAGATCTTGCCAACACCGTCGGAGCTTCACGTGATGCGATGCGTGATGAGGTTAGGAAGGAAGATTCATCTTCAGAGGCGGAAGAATCGTCTTCGGAAGATGAGGACGAAGACGAGGAAGATGTTTGATGTGTCTTTCATTTATGTCTTGAACTTTAGTTTGCATTTTGAACTTGGTTGGATGAACTTGTGGGCATGATTTTGAACTTGTGGGCATGAACTTTTATTTTTGTCAACTTGTTTGTGACAAACTTCACATGTTTATTGCATTTTGATGATCGTTTCAAACTCATTTTGTGGCTAAAATGCCATGTTCGGCGAGTCGCCCGCGCTGTATTTTTGCGCGCTGCTGGAGCGGAGCACGCGCGCTGCATTATAGCGCGGCTGCTGGAGCCAGCGCTGGCGGCCGCGCTAAACCAGCAGAAGCGCGCGCGGCAAACAGATTTTTTACGCGCGGCGCATAGCGCGGCTGTTGGAGATGCTCTAAAGAAAGTGCTACTACTCTTGGATGACGAACAAACGACCTCTAAAAAGAATCAGCCCATCAAGGCAATATTACATTGGAGAGCAACGGTGAGTGCATGGAAAGGATGCGTCATGTATGTCCTACCTTTTCCAAATCCCTAAAAGGGCTTGTTCGGTTAGGCACGGGTCGTGTAATCTAAAAAAAAATGTTCCATGCTATTAAAAAAATGTCACAGATTATATTTGCTATACTTGAAACAATCGCTGATTTTTGTCGAAGTCGATTCAGTTTTTAAACTAGGAGCCAACAAACGGAAAGCATATCACTTCTTGGTGGCCAGCGTTGCGAGAAAAAATAACAAGCAAATGTGACATCAGAGCAAGTTTTACCATATCTCAAACGTTGCATGTGGCGAAAGGAAACCATCCATCGACTGTGAACAAACATCATCCACTACTAGGGAAAGGCCTACTAATGGCGCACCTAATTTGGCCATTAATGGCGCATTATTGGTGCGCCATTAATGCCACGCCATTAGTATATTTTACTAATGGCGCACCACTGGTGCGCCATTAGTATCTGGTATACTAATGGCGGACCACGGATGCGCCATTAGTATATACAATAATGCGCCATTAGTATGCCTCCCAGGGGGCCATGTATATCGAGGTGCTTTGGCATACTAATGGCGCACAACAACAAGATGCGTCATTAGTAACTTCGACATACTAATGGCGCACTGTTTAATGATGCGCCATTAGTATCCTTTGGCATACTAATGGCGCACTGTGATGTGATGCGCCATTAGTATGAATATTAGTTTTTTTTATTTTTTTATTTTCTATTTTTTGCACAGGTTACAAAATGTATAATTGGACAAAATATAGACAGCACACATCAACAACAGATTCATCGAATACAATAGAAGATTAGTCTCTGAATAAAATTCATCATATTAGTCTCTGAATACAATTCATCATATTAGTCTCCGAATTGAAAAGATCGAACAAAGATAGAACATTATATTACAAGTCTCGAGACCGCGAGTAGCGAGTTTGTCTTCACATTACAAGTCGATATCGATCATCTAAAGTACCATCACATAGAAGAGAGCTGCGGCCAGCACGATGAGCATCATCACGATGGAACTCGTCTTCATACGGTTCCTCCAACGCTCCCTCCCCTCTCCCGCTAGATAGCGGGCGTATCTAGATTCGGCCTCGGCCCTAGTGGTGTACCCTTTGTAACTGTTACCGCTGAATCGGTGAACCTGTCTCCGACACTCCTCCTAGTCGTCGTAGACTCCGGGAACCTTACCCTTGTACACGACATACGACGGCATCGCTATGCACTAGCCAAACGAAACGTTAGTACCAATTCACAGACAATACATAAGCAATATATAAGTATGCAACAGAACGATCGGAAGAGAAAAGCAAGACATTAATAGCATCGATTACATCTAAGTTGAACGACTCTCGAAACCAAAGAGACATACTACAAGTTCATTAAAGTTTAATTACAACATGAGCCAATCGATGTTTCAGAACTAGACACAGCATCACTGCTTTCGACTCGACTCAAGGGACCGGAGCGTGGATGAAGCCGCCGTCTATCGTGGGAGTCATGAAAGAACGGGCGTTGTCAGCCTGCATTTGTAGCATTGTGTCGATGTCACTGTTGGACGGTTGATTTCTGAGGTAGAACTGCCCCGAGGTACGAAGGACATCTTGATGGATGATTTCCGTAAACTCCGACTGGATGCGAAAGAATTCTTGTCTGATGTTCGCGTCCTGGATTGCCGACACGCTCGTGGCCCAATCTTTGAGTTTACTCGGTAGCAGAAGTTGATGATGGTCCCGTATGATCGCCCGCATGTGATGGATGGCGTAGTAGGCACCCTTCTGACCGCCAGGCGGCTGCTTGAGCAGCAGAACGTCGTATTGTGGGAGAACACGTGCTTGCCGTACTTACGAATAGGCCTGGTGAAGGTGCCTCCAGATTTGGCGTAGCCAGGGAGAACATCATCAAGAACCTTCTTGACATTTGTGTAGTCTATGTTCGACTGACGGTCCGGGTCGAAATACGTGGCCATGGAATATTTGGGGCTTAGGAGGATGAGCGTGCAATGTGTGTCACTGCAGAAAACACGGAATGTTAAAAGAAAAACGATCAAAATCTAAGAATTCATATGTTACGGGCCGATTGAGGGGAGGACTTACTCGGGAAAGTAAGGCACGAGGAAGTTATCCTTATCTTGGTTTGCCAGAATGGCGCCTTCGAGGTAAGAACTCGCGACTTGCCGGTCCCCAGCGCTGCCCAAGATCTTGGCACACATGTAGAAGGGGTCGACTATCATGATGTCCAGGGTCTTGTCGCGAATGATCCGCATCTCCATACTCAGCGAAAATAGCCGAACGAAGGTGTAGTGCAGCGGATGAAGGTTCAACATAGCGTGGATGTCATCAAACCGCAGGACGATCGTACACCCGATGGGGTTATCCACAAAGCCCTTGCCCTCTGGCACCTTGGCCGTGAAAACCGGGCATGCCACATCCTTCTCTCTGAGACGCCGCTTCTCCAAAGAAAGAACACTGTCATGCAGACTCTGCATAGCACCGGTTGCAGCATTGAGCATATTTGTCGGTAGCATCGCCCTACCCGCCACATGCACCCTCCTCGAGATATCCTTAGGTGAAGGTGGCCCGTCCTGAGCACGGATCGTACTTGGTGCCGGCTGGCTCGCACCCTTGTTAGTCTTTCTTTTGCGTGCCTTCTTCTTCTCCTGTAATGGGACCGAGTTCTGCTCACAGACCGCCTTCTTGAGTGTGTTGGGGCTGATAATATTTCGCACCTCGCCTATCTGAGGCTCGGTGAAGTCGGCAGCTGGAGGCGTCTCCTGAGAGCTGAACGGCAGATGACGCCTGTTGCAACTTGGCTTCTCCGCGGTACTAGCTAGATCGCGCACGTCTTTTGTTGGGTTGGGTTCTGGAGAAGGAGGCCCCATGAAGTCGCCATCGTACCCATGTTCGGCAAAGTACTGATCGACATTGCCAAATGTATCGTTGTCGTCGTCGTTCTGATCCTGTGCCATATGCATGTTTGGATCCAGTGGCATAGGGATGTCCGGCACCGTTGCGGCGGTCTTGCCATGGGGCCGACTTGGCGCCGGCACGACTGGCGGTGTTGTCTTTGGGGTGGTGTCCCCCATCCCCAAACGAATCTGGCTCTTCGGCCAAAGCAGGGGCCATCTCAGGCAGGCGCTAAGGGTCATCACGTCATCATCGTCGGCCCTGACGGGTCGAATCGGAGGTAACAACTCGTCACAGTCTGGCAGCACCCGAACCAGTTCAACCCTAAACAAGTTGGGTGGCATCTGGGTACCGTGGAACAAGGGGTTGCCTGGTTGAACGATTTTGCCCTTGGCGACATCGACCAACTCGTTGTTCATGAAGTGCAGGAGAGTGCAGGGAACGTCGGCGGCGCCCTGCGAAAACATGTAGGGCGTCAGGGATGCCCAGTCAAAGGCAAGGAGATGAAGTCCTCGGCCGAGAGAGGCTTAATTAGTTACCGTGATGATGGCGTCGAGCTCGGCTAATGTCGAGGCACCGCCAACCCGGGCGTGCAGTTGACGGAGGGGCAGCTTGCTGCAGAGGTGCCGGCCGGCGTACACCCGGGTGCATTAAGCTCCCGTGCCGGCGTCAAAGACACCAATGCCGCCTCCGCCAGAGACACCAATGGCCCCGCCATCTCATTCTGCGAGTTGCTGGCCGTGAAGCTAGGAATCGGGGGCGGCCCCTGTTGGCCGCCCGCAATCCACGCACTCAACCCCTCGATCAAGGTAGGCACAATGGCGGAGATCGTCGCTCCGAGTTGTTGTTGCACTTGCTCTTGGACAATCTCCGGAATCCGCGCCACCTATGCCTTGAGTTCTTGAACCTCGCACGCCTGGCTTTCCGAGCTGGTCTTTTTATCCTTCCGCACACCAGCAGTATAGTATGACCCCCATTTTGTGGACAAGCCTTTGCCGGCCACACGACCAGCTGACGTTGGCTTACTGAGCTTATCCTTGTTCTTCATTACATTGAACGCCCTATTTAGAGTGGTGTCCCAAGGGTTGCTCTTAGTCGACCCCGCGCTACTACTTTCAGTCTCCTGCGGAAGGAATGTGAACCATTTAGAAATTTGGCTTCATTAATTAGAATGCAACCATATGGAGCTAATTACGCGGGGGTGTATTCCTTACCAGAACAAGCTCAAGCGCCCTGGTCTTCGGATCCGTGGTAAGCTCCTTTGTTATCGGGTCCTCCTTGTACCGGGCCCTGACATAGTTCCTGGTCTGCTTGTTACCGCTGTATTTCTCGAAGCGGGACGGTAGTCCTTGCTCGGCATGCTCCGCGTCCTCCTTGTCCCATATAGGCTCCGCCACTGTAACCGCCGGGACCGAGTTTGTGTTCCCCTAAGTTCAACTCCCGCATTTCTTTCCCCCACCGACTTGATTCGGAGTTTGCGGTGCTTGAGCAATTGATCTTGAAGTCGTTGTAGTCATCTTCGGTGATCGAAGGATATTTCTCCTTGATCTTCTCATAACTCTCACCTTTCTCGATCATTCTCTTCACATTGCTTTTCCAAGTAGACAGGGCCTTGCTCATCTTCGTGAGGGCAGCATTGTTCACTTTATTCCCTTTGAGGCTTGTGTTTTCAAATTCAGCGGGGAACTTGTATCGTTCGTGCAGCTTCGTGAAGAGGAGGTTGCGCAAATTCCCTCGGTCAGGATGCCTTAGGTTCTCGGTGTTGATCGAGACGGTGCTCCGGAGAATGCACCCGAGCTGAAGCGAGTACCCCTTGACTATTCGTTCGGGCGCCGTTGGATTCTCGTCGGAGTCCACTTCAGTAACTTCCTCCTTGAGGGTGCGGAGCACGGTCGGGCGCCGGTCCTTCCGTTGCCTCTTCGGTTGGCTGCCATCTGTGCGTGCGCCGCCATCATCAGTGGTGGCATCCTCGGCGGCACCATCAGTGGTGGCATCAGTGGGGTCATCCTCGGCGGTACCATCAGTGGTCTCAGGATCGGTGGGGAAGGCGGCATCCTCATACAAGTGAGGTTGTTCCTCCATCTCCTGGGACAGCTTCCAGAATGCCTTGCCGCCCGAACCCCTGGCCTCATCGTTGTTGGCCATGTTTCTCTCTAAATAGGAACAAAGTTGGTTATTGTCAAGGAACAAGATCATGGTCTCATCATTAGGGTTTGTCGACACTGAGGCATCCTAAAAGCTAAGCTTTTATCATTGAGGGTTTTTCGACGCCGAGGCACCCTAAAAGCCTAAGATGTCATCATTAGTCACAAGTACCCCGGCCCATGCATTAGTCACAAGTACCCCATATGTCTTATTTTTAGCAAAGTCATGCTAAAATTCACGGAAAATTTCAGCATGACCTTTGCTGAAAATAGGACATATGGAGTACCCGAATTTGCTGGAACAGAAGTTAATCGACATTCCAGCAAACTCAAGGGCCTCTCGGGTGGACAAGGCAAAAAAGGCCTTCATCACAACATGGAAAATACATTGGCATGTGAAGAGGTGAAACAATATATGCATCTCCAAGCAGTATCATTCAACATTTTGGACAAACCACTACAAGCAATACTGGATCAGAATAACTTTGCTGTGTATTAGAGTTCTGCTTGCTTTTATTGTTTTAGTTCAAATCTGAATTAAAACCAAGACAAGTATTTTGGAATGGAGGGTGTAGTAACTTAGCAAGTACTACCTCTGTTTTTAAATGTAAGACGTTTTGACAGTTTAGTTGAACTGTGAAAACATCTCATATTTAGGAACAGAGGGTGTGCCAATTAAAGGAAGGTCATTCGTGTTCTGAGCAGACACAAGACAATGCATAATTGTGCTAGTAGTAAAACACAGAATCTTGCAAAACCAAAATACTTTCTTATTAACTGCAAGTGGGGAACACCAGGAGCAGAATTAATTGGCGGCTGCTCATGTCTAACAGCCCTACGGCAGCTAAGCCTGAAGACAGACAAGTCTCACCAGATGAAATAAACGGGTTTCTAATAAGTGTGTAAAGAGTGATGATTCTTCTAGAGACATAGTAGCAGTTTCTAACATATTACACTGACAACTGAACTGTCACAAGTAAGAGACCTCATTAGGCTAAAAGCCAAAGCCCAAAAGTACTTGTGAACTGAATCTTGCAAGTCCAAACCCATTGCTTGAATCCAGAGAAATAAAATTAGAATGCTCAGAGGAAGAATAAACTCACACTAACACATAATTATTACCGATAGGCTAACACCACACATCTTCAAATAATTCCAATATAATGAGTATGAGTAGAGAAAATGTCATTTCTATTACAACCAAATCCATTTACAGTGCAAGTCTAAGAAAAGCTACAACACATCTTCTAACCATGAGAAGTAACCAACAAGCGGGGAGACAAGTACACTAAAAGAAGACATGTCAGAAAACAGCTCAAAATCCCCACAACCCAACCCAATAAAACTAACATCGCCATCTATGTTACGGCGAAAAAGTGAACTGTGTAGCAGTACCAGTAAACAGCTCATAACTCCCCCATCGACATACTCTAGGACTGTTGTGTATAACTTTGCTCAGTATCAATTGATCTACTCCAGGGTCTAAGCCTTCGCTAATTTTTTTGTACATGTACACGCACCATCCGATAGGACTGAACCTCTAGTACTATCTACTGTACAGGCTGCTTCTTGTTGCACTAGAACAATAGCCAATGATTGAAGACATCAGCGACAGAGTAGTCAAGCTTCCTAGGTGGTAATCTTAATTTTGTGGCTGCAGAAGAGATGGGTGAGGAGGACCGGAAGAAGATGGACTCGAGCAAGTGTTTCTCAGTTTACAAAAAAGAGGTTGAGACCTCTTTTTTAGATACAGCAAAAAAACCATGGTTTTAGATATACCACGGTTTGTAAAACTAAAGTATTTGTCAAAACCAAACACGTCAAAGTATTTAAAACTGGGATTTTTTCAAAAACCATGGTATTCTTTTAAAACTCCAAAAAATACTGAGTAGCCAAACGCAGCCTAAGTAATCATCATATTTTTTTAATCATCAGAGGCCATAGTAAGACGATGTACTCAGTCCCAAGTACAAAATTTAAATTGAATTAGCCTACATAGCTTTTGGAGCGTGCAAGAGGCAGTACACAAGGGATTAACTACTGAACACCAATTGCTCTAATCAAAGTTGCGATTAAGAACACATCCCAAATCAACAGCAACAAAAACAACATTAAAATAACTTGATGGTGCTAATCGAGAACAAAGAGTTGCAATATAGCTATGTGAATAAACAATGTAGATGGGACTAGAAGAATTACATAAACATATAATAACATAGCACATAACACTGGTTAGTAAAATATATATACTTCAGTCTGTCCAGAAATCAACTAAATACTTAATTTACCCTAATTATAACATGAGAGATGGATGGTTAGCACTGTGAAATCTCCAATCTCAAACGAACTGACATGATCTTGTTTAGTTCATCGTTGAGCCAACAAGATTTAATGGGCAATCACATTCACGGGGAAACCAGAAATAACATATGAAGTGGAAAAGAAAAAAGGGATCTATTTTCACGCTTACCTGCAGGGGCTGGATTTGGGGGCGAAGCAAGACAAAGGGAAGGAGAACTTCTTGATGTAGAGGGCTAGGTGGCTCCTTGGTTGCAGACAGCGTCACCCTGCGTTGGATCGAAGCTTCAGGTGGCACTACCGGTAGTCAAAGAAGCAGAGGAGTGACCATATCAGCCTGAATCTTACCTACAGCGCCCTGGATCTTGAGGAAGTACGGCGGGGTTGTTCAGCGACGGTCGACTCCATGCTGGCGGTTGGCGACGCGGCTCCTCGGCGGCGGTCGACTCGACTCCTTGGCTGCGGGCGGTGGAGGGGCTCCTTTGCTGCGGACGATGAGGTCGCTGAAGGCGCTGGCGGCGACGGTGTTGGTGAGCCCCAGCAGCGAGAGCGCGGCCGCGCAACGGGCCCACGCTGCGGCGCCCTCGTCCGACGGCGGAGGCGGAGGAGGTGGAGGCGGAGCGGCCTTGGGCTTGGGCTGGGCGGAGAGGCGCCGGAGGAGGAGCGGGGCGGGCGTCGAGGCGTCGAGGCGGCGTCGGGGCGGCGTCGAGGCGGCAGGGCAGCGGCGTCGGGAGAGGAGAGGGGAAGGGGATCGAGGGCGAGGGCGAGGGAGAGAGAGGGGATAGGTTTGGGCCGGGGAGGAAGTATGGATGGGGGCGGCACAATACTAATGGCGCACCACACCTCGGTGCGCCATAAGTACATCCATACTAATGGCGCACCTCGCCCTGGTGCGCCATTAGTATATTTTTTTATTTCTGCTCGAGCCAACAGGTTATCTTCCACCTGACCTGATCCACATCATGCTCCCTCTACTAGCTCGACTGGTCAGCAGCCAGTTCTCACACCAGGAGGTCCTGGGTTTGATTCTCAGGCTCCACAATTTTTTTATGCATTTAAAATGCTGTTTGATACTTATTTGTGTTTAAATATGTTCAAACTTGTTTAAATCATAACAGTAATATTTTTTTATAAGACAGTAATATTTTTTTTTAAAATATCATCAAACAGT
>NC_041391.1:648804782-648815079 GCF_002162155.2 Triticum dicoccoides | reverse complement strand
AAACAGTAATGCCGGTGGAGCGGGGGAGGGTGCGGGGGGTGCGGGGGGTCGGCGGCGGCGGTTGAGTAGGGGAGGGGTGCGGGGGGTCGGCGGCGGCGGTTGAGTAGGGGAATCGAGGGTGAGGGGGGTCGGCGGCGGCGGCCGGTGGACCGAGGGGTGCTCGGCGGCGAGGGGGACCGGATCTGGCGAGGTGGGATAGCGATCGAGATGGAGGGGGATCGAGATCGAGTGTCCATGAAATTTAAAAATATTCATGATAGTTCAAAAAGTGCCCATGAAATACAATTGAGAAATGAAGGCTACAATTTAAATACAATCGATCTTAGCTAGCTATCTGTTCACAATCTTCTTACCCTTCTTTTTCGCAAATGGAGTTCTTCTGTGGAACGGACGTCCTTTAGGTAGGGTGGTCCTGCTTCTTCTTGTGGTGTATGCTGCTACTTCATCATCGTCGTCATGTTTGATCCTCGGGTCGCCGTGCTTGTCGAAGTCTTGCTCATTGGCTACTCCATCCATTCCGATGATCTTCTTTTTGCCTCTCCTCATGACAACACGACTGGGCTTTGACGGGTCGGTAACGAGGAAGCATTGGTCAACTTGGGAAGCCAGTACCCATGGCTCATTTTTCGCGGTGACGTTTGCGCCCGCGGTCTTGGATTTGGCTTCCGGTATAACCATGGTGGTAAATACCGGTCTTCTTTTAGGACGCTCTTCGCCCATCTGACATGGAACATCGGGACCTTCTCTCCAGCGTAGCTCAGCTCCCAGATCTCCTTGATCCTTCCGTAGTATCTGTCCTTGTCATTACCGGTGTAGGATTCCATCATTACCCCGGAGTTCTGATAACCATCGCTCTTCATGTCCTTGGCCTCGGTGTAGAATGTGTAGCCGTTGATATCATACGCCTCATAGGTCATCAGGTTGTGCTCGGCGCCCTGTGACAAGGCGAATATGAGTTGTTCTTCCGCGGAAGAATCCTCATGTAAAGGGTACGACAGAAGCTTCTGCTTGAACTAACGCGTGAAACATGAGTTGTGCTCTTTGATTATATCTCCGTCCGTCCTCTGTTGGCCTCGGTCATTGTACGTCTTCTTAATAAAGGTTTTGTGCTCTACCACCCAAAGATCGACCACGTCTATGTGTTGTAGCGCGACTAGGTTTGCTCTTTCAAAGTCGGCGAGTCGACCCTCTAAGTCGACATGCATTTCGCGGCGACCCTCACGGTGACCCCATCCAGCGAGCCTGCCGAGGTGCCTGTTGACGGGCAGACCAACGGGGTTCTCAATGCCTAGATAATTCGTGCAGTAGGAGATGCACTCTTCGGTCAGAAAGCCCCTGGCTATACTTCCCTCTGGACGTGACATGTTGCGAACGTATCCTTTGATGACACCATTCATCCTTCCGAACGGCATCATGCTGTGCAGGAACGTCGGCCCAAGTTGGATGATATCCTCCACTATATGGACCAGCACATGCACCATAACGTCGAAGAATGTGGGCGGGAAGTACATCTCAAGCTCGCATAGTATCACCACGATCTCTTCCTGTAGCCTTCTGAGTTGCCTCATGCCAATCGACTTCCGAGAGATGACGTCGAAAAAGTTGCATAGGCCAAATAGCGTTTCACGGACGTGCGCGTCCATGATCCCACGGATTGCAACTGGAAGTATCTGCGTCATCAGCACGTGACAGTCGTGAGACTTCATCCCACTGAACTTCTGCTTCGCTGGGTCTAGGTATCTGCTTATCTTCCCCGCGTAACTGTAAGGAAGTTTTACTCCTAGGAGGCAGGTGAAAAACTGCTCGATCTCCTCCTGACTTAGAGTGAAGCACACGGGAGGGTAGTCATTTCCGGTCTTCTTGGCCTTTTTGCCTTTGCGACGACTTACTGTGTCCTGCTTCGCCTCATCATCATCATCATCATCATCATCATCATCATTAGCGTGAAGCTCCTGCCTGATGCCCATTGATTTCAAGTCTGCCCTTGCTTTCGGCCCATCTTTGGTCCTCTCTAGCATGTTGAGCAGGGTACCAAGCAGACTCTCGCACACGTTCTTCGTGATATGCATGACATCAAGGCTGTGAGGCACACGGTGGATCTTCCAGTACGGCAAGTCCCAGAAAACAGACCTCGTTTTCCATACCTTCAGCAGCGGCTCTGGCGCCTTTCGTTTCTTTCCCGGCTCTGGCGCCTTTTGCTTCTTTCCCGGCAGTGGGCAGTCTTTCCAATTTTTCAACATCTTGTCTATTTCCTCGCCGCTCCTCGTACACGGGCGTTTTCGGGGTTCGGTTTCACCATCGAACAGATCCTTGCGTTTCCTCCACGGGTCATCATCGCGAAGCCACCTTCGATGTCCCATGAACACGGTTTTTGAAGATCCGGGATCTCTATCTAGCTGGCGATACGTTGTGTCATCCATGCACCTTACGCATCCAGAAAATCCGTGGACTACCTGCCCCACGAGATATCCGTAACCGAGATAGTCGTGCACCGTCGTGAGCAGAGCGGCTCTTATACGGAAATATTCTTTCTCTGCGGCGTCCCACGTATTGGCTGGCGTTTTCCACAGCGTGTCAAGCTCCTCTTTCAGCAGCCCCAGATACAGATTGATGTCGTTCCCTGGTTGTTTCGGCCCTTCAATTAGCATACTCATGTGAATGTACTTCCTCTTCATGCACAACCAGGGGGGAAGGTTGTACATCCATACAAACACAGGCCAGGTGCTATGTGTGCTTCTCTGGCTGCCAAACGGATTGACTCCATCGGTGCTCGCGCCCAGCACGATGTTCCTTGGATCGTTCCCAAATTCTGGGTCTTCGAAGTTCAACGCTTGCCACTGGCTCGCATCTTTAGGGTGACTCAGCATCTTATCTTTTTTATCTATCTCCGGATCATTTGCGTCATCTTCTCGCTTCTTCTCCTCCCTATCCGCGTGCCAACGCAGGAGCTTTGCTACCTTAGGGTCCGCGAAATACCGCTGCAGACGAGGAGTGATCGGAAAGTACCACACCACTTTTCGAGGAGCTTCCTTCCTCTTCTTGTATCGAGTGACGCCGCACACCGGACATATGGTAGACTCCGCGTGCTCGTCCCGATAAATGATGCAATTGTTCATGCACACATGGTATTTCACGTGCGGTAAATCCAGAGGACACACGATTTTCTTCGCCTCCTCCAAACTGGTCGGGCACTTGTTCCCCTTGGGAAGACGTTCGTGCCAGAATGACATGTTCTCGTTGAAGCATGCGTCGGTCATTTTGTGTTTTACCTTCATCTCTAGAGCCATGAGCGTTACTTTCAGGCGGGTATCCTCGGGCCTGCATCCTTCATACAATGGAGTAACCGCGTCTAACTCAAGTTGATCCATCTTGGCTTTCTCTCGGGCGGCAGCTCTTGCGTTATCCGTCTGCTTGAGAAGCAGCTCTTGAATATGAGGGTCCTACACCCAGCCCATCGATGAACCAGCGTCGTCTGCTTCGCCGGCATCATCATCTTCATGATCATGCTCGTCGTCTGCTCCGGCATCTTCCTCATCATCATGTTCTGCATCTTCTACATGATGACTGTGTACAGCATCACCGTCATGATCATCTCCTGGGGATTCTTCGTCTTCTCGCCCGCCTGAGCCGCGGTGGTTGTCTTGCTGCCCTTCCTTATTTCTTGCCCGGCCCCCATGGACGACTTCGTAGTCATCTTCATCACCTTGCCACCGATAGCCATCCATGAAACCACGCAAGAGCAGGTGGTCCCGCACCTGCCCGGAATCCGGGTCCGCAATAAGACTCTTCAGCTTGCATCTTCGACACGGACATCTTATCTCCGTCTCGTTCTTTTGAAGCATCTCGGCCTTCGCGGACCTCAAAAACCTATTCACGATGCCTTCGGTCATCGTGCGGACCATGGTCGCCTGCGGGGTAGAGCAAAACGATATTTTAGAACCAAGAAAAAATTTGGCATGACTTTCCCTAAAAATAGGACCAAAAAGAATGCTTAATGCCAAAATTCTCACCGAAACGGAAATGAATCAACATTCCGGCAAAATATTGGCAACTATCGCATTTCAAATACCGGTACACCTCCAAACACAAACACATATGCAACACCACAAACATATGCAACACCACGAACATACATAGATCTAGCTATGCCATAAAAAGTGCATGTGCACATTGTTGTAGGGAGAACAACATAAATATAGCTTTCCCCCTTACTTACCTATCAAAACAAGGTAATTTAACCACTTAAGTTGAATGAATCTATGGTGGAAATGAGGTGAAAAAGAGGAGGCACCCGAGACAAGGAGGAGGTGGAGAGAATGAAGTGGGGAGAAAGTGAGTGTGGGTAGAAGAGGCTGTCCAAAATATCTTGTTGCTGCCCACTTACTAATGGCGCACCAACTCTAAATGCGCCATTAGTAATCCAGGTTACTAATGGCGCACCTCCTGGTGGTGTGCCATTAGTAGTTTTGCAAAAAAAAAAACATACTAATGGCGCACCGTCCTACAGTGCGCCATTAGTAGTTTTGCAAAAAAAAGAATAAAAAATATAATAAAAAAACAACATTAGTGGTGCACTTTCCGACATGTGCGCCATTACTAGTTACAACTAGTAATGACGCACTGAGTTTGGATGCGCCATTAGTATGTTTGGACAGACGCACTAGTTAAAAAAAATTGATACTAATGACGCACCTTGGGCCAGGTGCGCCATTAGTAGTTTCAACTCTAATGACGTATCAGAAGGTGGTGCGCCATTAGTATATATTAATGGCGCACCGCTTGTCTGGTGCGCCATTAGTGTCAATCTCATCTATAGCCCTTTTTCTAGTAGTGATCATTCAGACGGCCCGCCATAGGTGAACCCGCCGTTGGGGCCGATCTGAGACACAGCGTACACCTTGTCGTTTGTCATGTAGGGTGTGAAATCTTACGGGGCTCCGAACCTCTTGCCATCTTGATCCAGAAACATGATATTGCTGAAGGACCCAGCTTTCACGTTGCTAGGACGGAAACCGCTCCCCATCGGGGCCAAAGGACTAGCTTGAGTCAGCACAAAACCTCGGGCTTGTATCTCGTTTGCCTTGTCGGCCAAGGTGGTGAACAAGGTCTTGGGGAAACGCCCGATTAACTTTGGCTTCGACCCGAATCCACAATGCACAAGCCAGTCTCCCGTTGCTTTGTCCTAAATAAATCCAAAAAAAAGTAAAATTTGTTTGGCCTAGAATTGCATGTTGTACAAATCCATCATGAGTAACAGCTTGCAAGATAAAGATACTACATTAAGTTTACCTTGAAAACCTTTAGGTTGATGGTCTGTTTGGCTCCATTGGGGGTCGAAATGGGGCGCGGTTCAGTTCCTGGCACTATGGCACCTTTCTCAGGAATATAACCTGGACATGTCAAATCGTAGCAGCCTGTCCGTCCCTGATTATCGCTCTGTGATACAATTTAATTGATTTACATATGGCAACATGAAGAAAATGCTACTCCCTCCGTCTAGGTGAGTAAGTCATCTTAGGTTGTGTACCGTGACCAAGGAGGATGGAAAAACGGGAGACATTAATGTTTATTTGCTAATTAATAGTATTGCATGCAATGAACTAACCATTGCATGTCGTGTTTGATAGTCTCAAGTCATTAAAAGCATGAACACCTCTCATTTCTTATTGGTTGATATGTCAAAAAACAAGAAACGAGATAGAAGTTAATGCACCGCGCCTAAGTGTTTTGGGATTATTTGATTTTTGTAAGATGACTTACACACCTAGACGGAGGAAGTACTGCTCTTTTTTCTTATCAATCAATTTCATGAACAGTAGCAACTTCTTTTTTCATTTTTTTGCGAATTTCATTCAAATGCTACTGCTCATCTTTTAGGGTCAAATGCTATTGCTCTTGAATGCGTAGATGGCTGGATGCATGTTTTTTTAGCACTGGATGCATGCGCCCAGCCCTTTTGGAATCGACCTTCTTTGAAGCAAAGAGGTGGGCCTCAACACTGAAAGCCCATAGAAGTATCAGGCTCACTATCTTTGCACCGTGCGGCTGCACCACGGCGCTCTCGTTTAGTACCACCTTGACAACGTGAGTCATGGACTGGGAACAGGCTATATAAGCACGGCATGGTGCGACCTTGAAACATACTTACCTGGACGGGGTCGACGGCTGATCAAGAAGGGCTGTGGCCTAGGTTAGTGGTTCACATTGCACTTGGTGGATGCGCTGGCTTACCATCTCCTCAAGCGGGAGAGTGGACGTCATAATTTATGGTAGAGGGGTTACGCGTTCGCGCAGCCCCTGCCAATTCTTAATATAAAGTTTTGACCCTTTTTGCTCTCTAGCAAGGTCAGTTTGACAAAATGTTCTGGATATTTGTTGTTTCTCCTGTTCATTACCTAGGCGTTGGATCTTTGATTGATTCAGTGTTTGTTCGCTGTTATGATGTACATGTACTTTTTACAACCGCAAATTCGACCAAGTAAATTTGCCAAAGCTTAAGTCATTCCCGATCCTCCAAATAGTTCATAGCATGGCAGATCCAGTGATGTTGCTCACTTTATTTCCACACTACAGTCATCAATGCACCATCTCGTCACAGATTCTGAATCGATGTAAATTTTGTGTTATCCAAGCAATCAGAAATACTTAGCCAGACTATGAATGGCGCTCAGGCTCAGAGGGCGAACATTTTCAGTCTGACTGCACATCAAACAGGGCAGATCAGGTAGATGTTTTGCCTACTTGACGCATGTCTCTTAACCAGATCACCCTGCTGTGAGTGAACACCTCAACAACCACAACCGTACCTGCTTTTTGGAAGGCACATAACATGCACTCCCTCCGTTCCTAAATATAAGTCTTTTTTAAGATTCCACTATCTTCTAAAAAGGGAAATATTGAATGAATAGAGCATAAATTCTGAAACTTTGGTAATTTCCTTTTCTTCCGAACAAGATAATTCCCGCAGCGAGAATGGGATTTCCACAACGATCGCAAACCCTTCAGATAGAATCTGAGAATAAAACTCGAAATAAAAATAATTTTTGTAATCCAATAATCGATCTTGGTTAGGATGATTAACGGAGACTACATTTGAATGCATATAGATGCCTTTTAGAGTATAAGTTCACTCATTTTGCTCCGTATGTAGGCTATAGTGGAATCTCTTAAAAGATTTATATTTAGGAAGGGAAGGAGTACATGTGTAGGTTGAAGACTTCAGAGCTTGATGGTGGCATTAATAAGAGACCAGGCTGGTAAGCGCTTCACCGCACCTGTATTGATAGTATCATCATTTAAACTGAATTAACACCAATATATGTGAATTATCTTAGTGGACACCGAGCAGCTTGCCAGTCAAATAAATTGATTACAGTTGGCGCAGGTAATTGAGTACATAAATGACTGCTACTCTTGGATGAAGAACAAACGACCTGTAAAAAAATCGGCCCAGCCAAGCAATATTGCACTGGAGAGCAACGGCGAGTGCATGGAAAGGATTGCTTCATGCCATTAAAAAAATGTCACGGAGTGTATTTGCTATATACTCGAAACAATCGCTTTTTTCTTTGTCAGAGTTGATTCAGCTTTTAAACTAGCAGCCGGCAAAGGGAAAGCGTATCACTTCGAAGTGGCCAGCGTTGCGAGATGAAATAACAAGCAAGCAAATGTGACATCAAAGCAAGTATTATCATAGCTCAAATGTTAGATGTAGCGAAAGCACCGGCCATCGACCGTGAACAAACATCATCATTCAGACGGCCCGCCATAGGTGAACCCGCCGTTGGGGCTGATCCGAGACACGGAGTACACCTTGTTGTTCGTCATGTAGGGCGTGAAATCTTGCGGGACTCCGAACCTCTTGCCATCTTGATCCAGAAACAGGATATTGCTGAACGACGCAGCTTTCACGTTGTTGGGACGGAAACCGCTCCCCATCGGGGCCAAAGGACTAGCTTGAGTCAGCACAAAACCTCGGGCTTGTATCTCATCTGCCTTGTCGGCCAAGGTGGTGAACAAGGTCTTGGGGAAACGCCCGATTAACTTTGGCTTCGACCCGAATCCACAGTGCACAAGCCAGTCTCCCGTTGCTTTGTCCTACACAAACTCCAAAACCAAAAATTTGGTTGGCCTGGAATTGCAACTTGTACAAATTCGTCTTGCAAGATAAAGATACATTATGTTTACCTTGAAAACTTTTAGGTTGATGGTTTGCTTGGCTCCATTGGGGTTCGAAACGGGGCTCAGTTTAGTTCCTGGCACTATGGCACCTTTCTCAGGAACATAACCTGGACAGGTTAAATCGTAGCAGCCCGTCCATCCTTGGTTATCGCTCTATGAAATAATTTTAAAGCAATTAGCAACAAGAGAAATTACCCCAAGGCATTTTTTTTAAATGCATGACGTGTTGTTCTTACCGTCCAGTAAGTGAAAAAGCGAGCGTCTGAATTACCACCATACTGCCATGGATATGCCTGTGGATTAAATAAAATTAGTTGGGAACATGCTTGTATTGCCTTGTAAGAAAATGAAATACAAAACAAATGGAAGTGACTTACATGCCATCCAACAACAATCATGTTACGATCGAACGCTTTCGAATTCTTAATAATCAAGGCAGCTCCACTGTGTTGATCTTGACGCAAAGAGAGACCATATACGTCGATTGTAGCTTCAATCCCATAGTAATCCCGTGCCACATGTGTTTTATATGCTGCATCCTGGTTAAGAAAAGGAATTTACTTGAAGATGCCAATGTAATTATGCTCTATTTGGTATGGTAGAGGATGTTTATATATAAACTTTCTCCATTTGTGTCGATTTCGATAGCTATAGTTTGATTTAAATGTTTGTAACAACTTGGTTTATTGTGACGTTTGTGTTTTCATCTGGATATTTAGGTGTGCACACCAAGCATTTATTCCCATAACTTCAGATATGGATCTACTAAAAGATTGACACGGTGGATCCTGTTTAGTGAAACGTGATTTAGTTTCACCCCAACAACATCACGACCCCATGCAGATTAAACCTAATGGTTTAGATCATTTTATCTATTTTTTATACGAAAGGTGACATGTTTCCTTAATAAGCGGTTTGGCATAATCAGCAGTCATCCTATATCTAGGTTGTTAGTGACAACCGTGATTCGTGTTCATGTTCAGGTTGAATACTTTGGGTAACTGTATATGCAATTTGTCTCAAATATTGTTACTTTGTCATCGTCCCCACGTAAAAAGATACGTCACCTTGAAAGCTATGTTCTTGAGACTGTTGATCCCGGAAACAACTCAAACCAGAGGGGGTTAATATACTCACATAGGAAGTTCTGACGCCATAATTAGGGAACGTTGACACATTTGCAGGAGGTGGATCCAAACCATCCATCTTCAGATTGATTGGCTTTAAGTTGCCACCAGAGACACCAAGCTCCTCCTGAAATAAAATATTAGGCCGTTTGATCTTGAACCATGCATGCAACAAGTTTGAAATTACGCATCAATATTACTGGGAATTTCTGAAACGCACTCACCTGATCTCCAGCATGGGGTCTACCTCCAAGTATGCCATGGGTAAGATGTAGAATGCACAGAACCAGGATGAAGAGACTAAAGTTGTTACCCATGAGTCTCAAACTACCAGAGAATGAGATGCAAGAATTGTTCCAGGGGAAGCTTAGCTA
The DNA here is from genome assembly GCF_002162155.2 of Triticum dicoccoides. NCBI lineage: Eukaryota > Viridiplantae > Streptophyta > Magnoliopsida > Poales > Poaceae > Triticum > Triticum dicoccoides. Next base: position 648,805,397 of record NC_041391.1, on the reverse strand, counting down.
GTCCTCCTTTAAATGGAACTTGAGACCAAGAGGTATTGAAATATTTATGACTATAGTTTAGCAGATATTATTTGCATTAACTTAGTCCCCAAAAAAGGTAATATTGCACTTTGGTATAAAATGGAGATTATTAATGCAAAATATTTGCTCTGCACAATTAATATAATACAACTTTTAGAGTGGTTGGGCTTTTTTAGAACCGTTCGTTCATGTCGATCTAACGGCAGACAAATACGAAGTACTGGGTAGTACTCCGATGAAAGTACGCGAAAGTACTAAAACGAGTGGGGCCGGTACTCGTGACAAGGTGGGGACTCGTTTTAATATAGGGGCAGTTTAGTCCTAGGAAAATTTGCACGCGCCGCCCCTCTCGTCGAATGCAAAACCGCCGCCATGGTGCTACAACTTCCACAATTACTCATCGGCTGCCATCTCCTCCCTCTCCTCCAAGTCCACCCCAGTCACCTCCTCCTTCTCGCCGCTGCAACTTCGCTCCACTCAGGCAACCCCCCCCCCCACCCCCACCCCCTCTTCCATCGAAGAAAGAATCGGCAGATTGAGCTGATGGCCGGCGGCGAGAACACCGACTTCGTGCAGATCGCCGGCGGCGACCAG
>NC_041391.1:648787242-648804194 GCF_002162155.2 Triticum dicoccoides | reverse complement strand
AAGCAAGAATCGGCAGATCGAGCTGATGGCCGGCGGCGAGAACACCGACTTCGTGCAGATCGCCGGCGGCGACCAGGTCAAGTTGGCCAGGTTGAGGGAGATCCGTTCTTGGTTTGACAACACAAGGCAGATGAGCTGGACGGCAATGGCCACTTTCAAGAATTTGACGAAGAAGGAGAGGGCAAAGCTTTGCCCCCCGCCCGCACAACCGATTCACAAGATCGAGATCCTCCTCTGGGCGATGGAGCAGGCCAATTCGTCCAGCAAGTGGACCAGACGGAGGTGGTGGGCGTTCAGATCCAGGGTAGAGCATCCACTGGATCAGGAACCCACCGTGCACGAGGTGCCGTTGCAGATTGTGCAGCCTCTAACCGAGTCACGGGAGACTCCGAAGAGCAAGATGAGGAGGACAGTGGTCGCGACCTCGCTTCCCCGCCGTTCTCCACGCTTCCCTTGCCGCTCTCCTCGTCTGAACGGTGGCGGTAGCTATGTTTAGAGTAAGCTTCCCCACTCCTCATCTTCCTACTGCTCGTGCTTACATCGTGCTGATATTGATCGCAATAGCTCAGAGAGGGAATGCTATATGGCATTTTAATCTCAATGAATTGCATGAATATTTGAGTACATGGATTTGGAGGATGGATTATGATGTATGTGAACCCTAGGCATCATATGAACCCTATGACTAATTAGTAATGTTCTAGTGGTAGACACTGAAATATTTCGGTACACACCGGTAGGCACTGAAATATTTCGGTACTATCCTAGGCAAAATTTGTAATGTTGTAGTGGTGGACACTGAAATATTTTGGTACACACCGGTAGGCACTGAAATATTTTGGTACTGCCCTAGGAAAAATTTGTAATGTTGTAGTGGTGGACACTGAAATATTTTGGTACACACCGATAGGCACTGAAGTATTTTGGTACAATGTTGTAGTGATAGACACTGAAATATTTCAGTACACACCGGTAGGCAATGTAATATTTCGTTACTACAATTTCAGTACACACCGATGCACACTGAATTATTTCAGTACTGCAGTTTCAGTACACACCGGTACATACTGAAATATTTCAGTACTGCAAATTCTATACATAGTTGGCATTTTGTCATTTATTTGTGAATTAATCCATGCACCATATGGCCTAACTTTGTACATGAGTTTGGATCAATTTCATGTCTATTTATTGTTAAAATTTATTGTCATGCCATGAAACACAAGACAAGTCACTGACCCAAGCTTGCAAAGATGCCATATCAATGTTGCTGATATGAATATGCGTGTTTTCACCAAGTCTTGTGTCTGAATTAAAACTGAGCATTTTTTCTTGATGGTATCCATGGATCTAGAACTCCTATGAATATGCTCATGTTGGATGTTTTGTTCTCCATCATTTGTACTAGCATTCCGTGCGATTAGATGCCATGACAAGACCCCTGGCAAATTTATTTTCTTGCCTCCAACATCCCATGTGTGTTTTGCAGGAAAAAACCTGGAGTTCACCAGGCTGGCTGAAGTTGTGAGGCTGCGAGGCTGATGGTGCTGCTACTGGCTGATCCTTCTTCTTTCAGCTTTTGTTCGTCCTTTCTCAAGCCGTTGGACCAGGGTTACTTCCCTATGTGATGTTAATGTATTAAGTAGTTCCTTCAAATTTGTAGTATTAGTTAGTTTGAATGTGGAAGTACCTTAATTTTTAGGAACGAAATGTTGCTTTGTATGACCAAGGGTTTGATACCTTAATCTTTGGATAATTAATTATGTGAACTGTTGGATGTGGCGCACAACGAAACGCCTCTACCATTGATACTAGTTCAATATGTCGGTCCAATTAGAGACCAGCCACTACCATATAGAACAGTTAGCATTTCATACTACAACCTGGCACGTACAAAACATCACACAGTGGAAGCACATCCCTAAGCACCTTGCATTGTACAAGGTCTTAGAGACCAGCCTCTATCATATATAACAGTTACCATGTCACACTACAGCCTATAAAACATCACACAGTGGAATAATCATAGCTAGTAGAGCATTAGTTACCAGTTAATAATAGTTGCAATCCATCACAAGCAATAGTACCTAGATATGAGTAGATATAGGTACGATAATACACGACAAGTACTCGCAAACAAGAGCTAACATAACAAGTTCATTTCACATTGATACATGGCCCACCCCAGTTCTAAATGAGGTGGATGGTGATCATCATCCTCAAGTCATGGCGACGGGTGTTCGCAACAGTGAGTAGGATGGCCTGTCCTACCCGAAGATTCTTGGCACGAAGGAACTTCTTCCACCCTGCCCTACTCAAGACAATGCGACCGTCCGTGTCCACTGCATAGGCACAGCTGGTGATGGAGCCCGTTCTGGTAAGGCGTAGTCCAGCAGCCATGCCTTCTTCGTCCGGGTCGATGCCACATCTATCAAGTAACCTCTTAGGTAATTTCTGAAAACAGTTGACATGATATATGATCATGTCACGTGCAATTATCAACAAAGCATACACTTCAAGACACATATATCATTGGATTCAACACTGAGCATATATATCATCACATCACTACACTATACGCCAAGCATCAAATTACTACAGTAATTAGGCATATCATTAGATTATTGCGTACACTAAGCATATCATCGCATATTACTACACTACATGCATGTCATAAAATTCTTCACTAAATGAATTCTAAACTAGGCCTCTCATCACAATACTACAACATGCATATCATATGAACTACTACACTAACTAAGCATGCATATCATGTAATTACCACACTAAGTAACATACCATGATATGCCATTTAACATTCGTCCTTGTGAGGCGGGTCACGAATGGCTTCCCTAGGTAGTCTTCACGTAGCGGAAGCATGTCCCAGAGGTTGCCGATTTTCTCGTCGCCCAGTCTGAGTCCTTGGGCATACATGTATTCAACAAGTGGGTTCTCATCATCATCTGAATCGTCATCATCTGAATCAGCACCATCTTCCTCCTCATGAACTTCATCCTCACTATCCGGAATCAAATTTAGATAGATAACAGAAATCCTGGGCCTATCTCTTCTGAAGGAGAAGCTGATCAATTCACCCCCACTAAGACGCATGCGGGCGATGAAACGATCCCAATCATCTCCTCCTATCTGGATTATCTTTCGCCCCTTCTCAACCTGCATAGTGTATGGGCCCCCAAGAGCGTCGAAGGTCACGGTGTCTCCGACGAGCTCATTGAATGCCAATCTCACATTGCATGGTACGATTTGTGTAAGATAAAAACAAATAACAGACACAATACATTAGTAGAAATAGCAAAAAAACAAAAAGAATGTACTGTCAGAAGGTTCATATAAATTGTTACCGCTGCAACAACAAAAGAAGGCTGGAAGTAGATGCCGAACAGCGTGGCAGTAGAAAGGCTGGTCCGGCACCGTGAGTTGCAGCGTCCACATTGTGCTTCCTCCATTCTACACAGAACATGTTGAACTCTAAGTTGAATTGTACATAGTACAATACAAAGATCATACATATAATAAATCATAGTGATAACCTATACTGGCAATGGCCAATCAATCTATTTTCTATCATCTACATAATAAAGCAATGCCAATGACAATGGCAATGCCCGTCTCATCTAAACCTGGGAATAGTTCGGCATCCAAAATAAAACCAGTCCAATCCACGGCACACATCAAAACCAAACCAATCCAGATATTTTCATTTAGAATCTAGACCAAACCGAACTATACATGCTCGTCATCCAACCCAGTCCAAACCGTTTTCAACTTTTGGATTGAATCCAAAGGTTCAAACCGTGGACAAAGCCATATGCGAGGGCACGTCATGAATCTAGATCAGACATGGCGTCAAAGCTCGAGAGAGCCGACGAGCTCCGGACGGCAACATCGGCTCTTGGATTTGGAGCAGTAGTAGGTGGTAGTGGTGTCTCAAACTAATTGATTGATTTGGTCTCAAACCATAGAAACCAAATCAAGATCCAATCCAAAAACTAAGTTTCAGTCCAAACCAATCGGCTCAGATCCGCCTCCGTAGGGAGACGCGGTTGGGAAAGGGAAGAAGAGGGGAGATCTCACGTACTTGCCGGAGTTGGCGGCGGCCGCGCACCGGCAGCGAAGAGATGGGTCGTCGGGAGATGGCAGCGGCGGCGGTGGCGCTGGTCGAGAAGGGGATAAAGAACAATGTGGAGTGGTCGAGACGGGGATAAAGAAAAATGTGGTACATGTGGTGGCGCGGTTGTGTGGATGACAAGGGGGACCCACTTGTGAGAGCGATAGCAATTGATGACAAACCGCAGGAGGTGCACGACCGCGTGCACGACCGCCACGTCCCCGCGTGGAATGGGGATGGCCGGGTGGGTGTATGAAGTCAAATCGGCACCCGCAGCTTCTCGGTAACTCCAAGAGGTAGGAGCAGTGCATTTCTTCCCCAAATCGGAGCAGAGCAGTCTGCTGCCGTGGCTGCAGCCGTGGGTGGAGTGGCTGAGTCCGCCGTAGCGGCAGAAGCTAGCGGTGCAGCGACCATTGTGCCTGCTCCCGCTGCCATCGCAGCCGTCGAGGCACCCATCGGCGAGCACAAGGTCAGGGAAGATCTGGAGGAGGAGGAGATGAGAAGGCACTTAAATATTTTGGTACTTCCCTAGGCAAAATTTGTAATGTTGTAGTGGTGGACACTGAAATATTTTGGTACACACCGGTAGGCACTGAAATATGTCGGTACAATGTTGTAGTGGTAGACACTGAAATATTTCGTTACTACGATTTCAGTACACACCGATGCACACTAAATTATTTCACTACTGCAGTTTCAGTACACACCATATAGAACAGTTAGCATTTCATACTACAACCTGGCGCAACACTGAAGCGCCACTACCATATAGAACAATTAGCATGTCTGAAGCAACACTGAAGCGCCATTTGTGATAATTGCACCATTGAAACAACTAAACATGAAGGAAGCATTCACCACCAATAAAGTTAAGGCCACACATATAGATAGCATTCTAAGTTACCACCACATGTACCAGGAAGTTCACCACAGATCCAGTTCACACACACAATACATTACATTACATTACATTAACAGAGGTAGTTTCCAACCAGTTCAGACCCAGATGCAGCTTTCCAAAAGTAAAACATCATCAAATATAGTGATGATGAGTACGGCTTCCAGCTTCTGATGATCAGCATGATGTATGACTAGAGGTTAGGGTTATTGAGGACCTTGTGGAGGGCAGAATGCTGAGCCCCGATCTTGTAGTCATGACTGCTGATGGATGTAGCCCGACAATGCTCCATCAGATGCTCCTGCAACCCAGAACTGGGCTTGGGCTTGCTGCAGTAGGGGCACCTGTACTTGTCCTTCCTCCAGTTGTAGTACATGGCAGATCCTTGGGCCCTGATCTTCTGCACCTCCTTCTCTTTAAAGGACTCGACGTTCCCCTCGTCCACATCATCTCCAGATTCATACTGCACACATTAATGACTGACATTAATACATTATGCATTCAAAAAACTATAAACACGTAATACTAACCCAATGCACGAATAACATTTCAACTAGGCCTTACCTCGTACGGCTCATCTTCATCAGAGTCATATGGGTAGAACCCAGTCTTGTCCCACTTCCTATTGTTGCCCACAAGATCCTCCTCCTCCTGCTATATTGTCAAACAAGCACATCAATTACAATGAATTGAATTGCAGTTAACAGAATGTCATTACAAACAAAATTGTGAATGTGAACCACATTGGTATGTTGCAAGTGACCAAATGCTTTCCTTATAAATAAAGAATCTAAGCAATCAATCAAAAGACAAATGATTTCCTTCATAAATGGTAATGAAAATGCAAGCTGGATTCTTGACATTCCCTGAATTTACCCAACACTTTTCTTTTGAGGGAATTCCCCCCCACACTACTTAATGGAAACATATAGTATATTTTGTTGCTAGGATCCTGCCTTGGAATGTTTACTTCACACTTTACATATAATATATACTAATTACAGAAGCCAACTACAAATTTCAATATGCACATATTACTGTTTTTGGGATAATGCAGCAAAGCTCCTACACATATTAACATAATGCAGTAGTTAATTAGGTACAACTTCAACTATAAATGCATACATCTCCAACAAACATCTAAAATTTCATTACTTACCTAAACAACAACAAATTATACTATAGATGAATCTTGTATCATCTAAATCAATTCATTGGCATATCAAAATTAATGCATTCCAAATCAAATATGTTTTCATCCAGTATCATTGAACCACAGATCAAATCAAATAATCATAAATGTCAGCAGCATTGAACTACAGATCTAATAATCATATGACATCTATCTGACCTTAAATTCCCCCTTAAATAAGGTATTCAACCTCATACTAATTAAAATCTAACAAGCAAAAATTCAACTACTAATCTAATAAGCATCTGAAAAAACCCCAAGATGCTTTTATCTCTGAAGCAACGACATTGCAGAGGATGTTCAATGCTGTCAATATCTCTGAAGCAACAACAAAATTCCACAACTAACCCAAACTAAATAAGCATAGACTGCCCCTTCTCCTCGACCATGCTTCCCCTCTCCTTCAAAAGCCCCAATCCAGCACAAAAAAATCCAGCCCTTGAGAAGCTCTTTTTGATTAACATGACAACACCCAGTACATGAGCACATCCTTCACTATATTTACAACCAAACTAATGCACCATCTAATCACCTCAGGTAGACAATTTCCAAAACACAAGGCCAGGCACAACCCATCTCATAGCATGTGCCTGACAGGCATCAATCAAGCATCAAATAACTGCAACTATGACAACATGCATCAATCAAGCATCTAAGAATTGCAACTATGACAGACATAATCTCTAGAACTATGAAAGTGAGGAAAACGTGTACCTTTCGGCGCCCTACAAATTTTTCTGCTACACGAGCTAACCATGAGGCTGCACGTCCAACAGGAACCACCCCCTTCATTTGTAACAGCTTTTCGGTTTCTTGAGGGGATATGATTGAGGTAGTATCATTCTCAATTTGGCTAATGCGAGCATATGTCATAATAACCTGCCAAATTTTCAATCATACAATAATAAGACAGTTGTTGTAGTAATGATGTAGAATAGAGTATAATGGGCTTACATCACCATAAATGTATTTATCGTCCAAATTTCGCTTCAGATTTTCTGCTGTGAGGGTAATGTCTCTGATTCTAACTATTTCAATAGGGTCGTATGTTCCGCGGATGTAAACGGCTGTCTCTATGTCCTCATCCGTGAACTTGTAATCATTACCAAAGATAGGCTTCATCGGAGTTAATTGTGGTTCCTCGTTGTTTTCCGTCACATGTCTTGCACTTGGTGTACTCGAAGCCCCTGCCGTGAATTGGCTAGCCCTAGGAGTTCTTGTCAGGGATGAATTGCACACATTGACTTGATCCTACAATGAACAAAGGTAGTTCATCATTAGTTTGTTACTTTTAGATATTAATGTGTTCGGCCATATTGATCACCTGCACGCCTCCTTTCTGTGACATTGTTTGTCGGTTGCTTGTAAATTCGTATTTTATTTCCTGTAACAATGCAAACAATAACGAACATGAAGGAACATATTTATACAAAATACAAAATGCACAGTATGACATACATGGAGTTCCCTCCTTAAGTCTTTAATTTCGTCCTCGGCCTTCGACAACCTAGGATTAGTGTCAGTTTTAGTCTTCATGTCGATCAACTCTTCACCTAGCGTCTGGTATTTGACATCAAATCTGTGCTCAATTTCCATTAACTTCCTGCCTACCTTCTTTTCATGATCACCAATGCGTGCATTCATGGCTTCAATTACCATGTCAATCTGTGTAAACAAAATACAACCCCATTGATAACAATAGCTAAATGAATGAGGTTCCATGACACCTATTTGTGATATTGCAAAAACAAATAGTCTTTGGAGTACATACTTGCTGGCTACTAAATTGCTGTCCTTGTGATGGTGCTCGATACGAATCATGTTGATGCACATGTTCATCAATTTTTCTTGGAAAATTATTTGAATTCTCGGACGGTCGTTGAGGAGCACAAATTTCCAGGACAGCCTTTTTTTATAAAATATAATGAACCATTAGTACCAAATAAAAAATCGGATATAGAAAGTTCAATTGTAGATAGGTACCAGCCCGTTATGAAGACCTCCTTTCTCGTAAGCATCGCTTCTTAAAGTAGCCATCATTTCGTCCCATCGTGCGATCAATGGAGGGGGTCTAGAAGCATACATCAATCGGCCACTACGCACGTGCTCCCAGTACCAATACTACACAATAAATTAGTTCATCAACATACAGATATGCAACAGAACAATAATTAAAGGACATTAAGTAGTGATCTAGCACTAACTTGGAGTAGAATTAGATTTCCTTGTAGACTTACGTGATCTCGATTTCTAAACTTGTGAACGGACTTGAAGAATTGATTAAGTGTGAAACATCCCCAGTTAAATTTCCGAAGGTTTTCAAGATCTGTAACAAGGTTGAGAAATTTCGAGTCCACATAATGTTGTGCTGTTGGTGCTAGAACAGTACCAATTGCGTACAGAATGAACTGTCTCAGGAAATCGCCGTCTGGAGCTTTGGAAGCTCGGATCGCCGTTTCAAGGTCAGAAATCAAAATTTGCCCATTGTTTGCATAGGCGGTAAACAATTCTGTGTCGGTTTACATTTCCAGATGTGTCTCTATATCCTCCCCTTCTATCGGAATGCCAAATATACATTGCACGTCCTCTTTCGTTATAGGAATTGGCGTTTTACCAATGTTAATGGATCGCGTGTCCATATCTATGCTCTTGGCTAGTCTAACCAACATTATGCGCCGTAGCGTCACTTCATGCATCTGGGTTAGACCGTCAAGACTGGTTTCTGATATGATGTACTTTTTGTGATATGGTGACAACAGTTTCATGGTTTTTCCGAACCTTGTCTGTGAGCATACTAACTTCATATGACCATGCTTTTCGGCGAGTTCCTGTTACATGCCATTAAGTTATACTGAGTACACATGAATGATGTGTACGAAATGATTGTACACAAACAGTCAATTACTTACCGCATCGGTAATTTCGGAGATGGGCTTTTCTCCATTACGAAGGTTTGTATCTGAAACTGACATTGCTGGCTCGTATGCAATGATAAAATCCGGCTCAATTAATCTGAACAAAATTGGAAAATGTATAACAAAATTAGCAGCGAATTAATTTTAACAAAATTAACTGGGTCATTTAACATATGATCCACTTATGGGTTTAAGCACAGAACCTATTTGGGTGCAAAACCTATGAGGGTTCAACTACTAAAGGAGCGGCCGACATCGATTATAAAGAGTTACGATCAGGTAATACCTTATCTCGGGGACGGTGCCGCCGAGTACATGGCGGCAGTTAGTGCGTCGCAAACTATAAGTGCCGGTATAGCACGGTCGATGGTGCAAAGGAAAAACGGCGCATTCACGCCAGGGGGAGGCGGCGAGAAGAACACTGGCGTTCGACCCCTCAGATCACGTTGGCGGTGTGCTGTGAGTGCTGGCCGCCGACTCCTGTATTCCGTGGGCGACCGGTGTCTCCGATCTGATCTTGTAGCGGTCGTGGGAGGTGCGGACGGCCCGGGTGGTTACAATGCGGAGCTGTAATCACGGGATTTAGGGAGGGGTGGGCCGCGTGAGTTATGTGAGATTTGGATAAATGATATAAAAAATAAGAAAATCTTGTCAACTCGTTAGGGGTTTAGGGGTTTAGGGTTATTAGGGTTTAGGGGTTTAGGGGTTCAGGGTTTAGGGTTTAGAGGGGGGGTTAGGGTTATCAGGGTTCAGGATTTAGGGTTTAGGGGGGGTTAGGGTTATCAGGGTTTAGGGTTGAGTGTTGACATGCAAGCCCGGAAATGCGCGTGTCAGAGATCGTACTTGCGTGTACCTATACTAATGATCCCAAACTTTCTTAATGGCATCCCATGACCACATAGAGAATGCATGTACACACATCGGACATTGGTGGAGCGTTGGTCTACAGTGGATTCCCTCCGGTAGCATCGATCCGGTCCGTTGACTGGCTCGACCGACAAACTTCGTGCCACATAGAGCATGCATCCATCCACTGGACCGGATCGATGTTGGGTTGGTTTCATACAGGTGAGGAACCTAGCTAGTGCTTTTGTGGTGTTGACATGCTAGGCCGGAAATGCGCGTGTCAGAGATCGTACTTGCGTGTATAATCCCAAACTTTCTTCATGGCATCCCATGACCCCATAGAGAATGCATGCATAATGTTTTCCATGTGGGGCAAAATTTTGAATCTCTTTATGGTTTAGTGGGGGGGTTAGGGTTATCAGTGTTTAGGGTTTTAGGGTTGACGGAACTATGTTTGTCTTACAGTGGACGTATCACACACACCGGACATAGGTCGACCATTGGCCTACAATGGAATCCCTCCGGTAGCATCGATCTGGTCCGTCGACTGGCTTGACCGACATACTTCGTACTTGCGTGTTGGGTTGGTTTACATGTACATGTACAGGGACCGAAAATGCGTGTGTCAGAGATCGTACTTGCGTGTACATGTACTAATGATCCCAAACTTTCTTCATGACATCCCATGACCCCATAGAGAATTCATGCATAATGGTTTCCATGTGGGGCAAAATTTTGAATGTTTTTACGGTTTCGTGTGTGTGTGTGTGGGTGGGGGGGGGGTTAGGGTTACCAGGGTTTAGGGTTCAGGGTTTTTTGGTTTTTTTGGTTTAGGGTTTAGGTTGGTTTACAATGGATTCCATCCGGTACCATCGATCCGGTCCATCCACTGGCTCGGCCGACAACCTTCGTGCCACATTGTTCACATTGTCCAATTAACACTTTGTATAGATTTTTTGGGTAAAAAATGAACAAAATAATGCAACTAATCTGAACGTAACGTTTGGCATGTATCAAACCAAGTAGCCACTATTCCTCAAAAGAAAAACCAGTTAGCCACTAATTGCGCCAAACATATCTCGTAATTACCAACGAAAATGGGTTGACAATTATTTCTGGAAATTCTTGGAAGGAATTTATGGCTCTTCCTTTTTTAGAGAACAATAAGTTACAAATTTGCTAACATAACAATAAGCTATTTTCTCTTTGCTAAATTTTATTTTGGAAACAAGAAATCAGTTTTCAATAATATTTGTCCTTTCCAATAGATTTCAAATGAGCTTTTCCTTGGTCAACAAGTAAACATTGCTTATACAGAAACTTATACAGAAGCTGACTGAAAAAATTTGTTAACAACTTCTAACGACTGATGATCAACAAGTAAACAAATCCCATAACAATTATTGAAAAATAAAATCCCACGACCATCAAATTTGCGTGCTTCTTCAGATCGATCAACTGCCTTAAGTTCTTGTTGATCTTCTTCAATTCCACCTTGAGTTCCGCATCCGCCACCATCAGAGGAACATTGGCATAGCCCTTATTATCTACCGCTGATGGCAGATCTAGCTCTAGGGTTTCCCCGTGCCTCAAATCAATTAAGCCATCCGTTTGAAGCCTCTCAACGTATTCATCCAGCCACTCAAAATGCTTGCATGTTTTCAGCTTCTGAAAAAGGGAAGGGAAACCCTAAATCCCAATTCTGAGGAAATAAAAATAAATCTGGGGTCAGAGTTCATAGCAAAAAGACACAACATAACATAGATTTAACCTTCCCCGCTTCTGGTTTGCTCTCGCATTTCACAAATTCCCGCCCATGGTTTCCATTCTTCTCTGATATGTTTGTCAAACACTTCAGTGGCACGGTGTGTGGGCAGTCGGGGCATCTGGTCATCGACAGTGAACCATACCGCGGCCATGATGATGGAGAGGCCGAACTGGACATGGACATCTCTCGTCTCTCACCGTCCGCCGGCGATGGCAGGCTTCGTCACCGGAGAAGAATAACAATTTGGTGGGGCAAGGGAAAAGGAGGCAATGGTGGTCCGCGGGTTGGCACGGGCACGGCGATGGCTTGGGCTTCTGTGATATGTGGTTGGACCCGCGGTCAGTGCACATGTTTTGGAAGCCCCCAAAAGATCACGCTCATTAAAAAAAACTTGCGTGGAAGCGCATTACTTCAAAATAACTAATTAACCCTACAATCACGGATATATACCTTCCCATTCTACCGCATATCTACCCTATCCTAACCACCCCCATCTACCCTGTTTCTCCTCACATAGCCATCGCCGGGATCGCGCCATCGCTTCTCAAGCGACCACGCCAACGCCGGATTAAAAAGGTCTCCTCCACGGCTCCTCCCATCTTCGATTGCAGTCCCTCCCATCTTCGATTGCAGTGCTGATTATTTTTTCCATTGACTCGACCAAGAAGTCATTTCCGAAGAGATTAGAAAATACAGCTTTTGCCATAGTTGAGTAGTTCTAGTGTAATTGGAGTACAGGATGTCATGCAAGAGCTTTTTGACTGATAGTTTGTAGTAGTTGATTGTACTAACTGGTTATGAATATATTTTCTCGGTGGTATTGTTAGGAATTAGTTGGATGAGGTTGTGGATACAATTTTCATACTATGGGTATATGTGTTGCTGTAGGGACCATGGTCTCAGAGGCGCATAACAACCGTGCGGAGTACGACAAGTCTTTGCATGAAGCGCGTCGGGAGATCGACTTGAAGGTGCAAAAGGATCACGATGAGGTAGATAAGAAACTCAAAAAAGAACGTTCATACGTGGACAGGATGATAAAGGAGGAGCGTGAGGAGTTTTCCCGTAAGATGGCGAATATGCGTCTTGAGATTGAAGAAAAGTATAAGCGGGACTATAAGGACATGGAAAAAAAGGTTTTCCTTGGCTACAAGGAAATGCATCAAACGTTGCAGAAGGACCGGAAGCTTGTGGACAGTATTATACAGACAGAGCGAGTCAGGATGGATGCCTATGTGTTGCAGGCACGTGCGGATATGGACAGTAAGCTGCTACAGGAGCGGTCGGACATGGATTATAAGGCCATGCTGGAGAAGGTCTGCTTGGAAGGACATATGTTAGAAGACCGTGCGATCTCACGGCCACCCCGACAACATGTCTTCAATTATTCTCCCCCTGTAAGTATCTCGCACCGATTCTGCATGTATTCTATGATACAAACATCTTCAATTTGAGGCAACCTTATGTCGGTGATTGTATGTAGGCTAAGCATCATGAGACGGCACAGTCGCCATTCACTCGAGACATTGCAATAGAGTCACCCGTTCAATGCCACATCACTCCACCCCAACAACATATCTTCAATTATCCCCTTGTAAGTACCTCGCAACGATGCCATACCCAAGATATGGTATGACCTTTTAAAACTTGTGTCTAAACCCATCGTCGACGTTTCATGCGCAGGATAAGAAACGTGTGATGGCAGAGTCCCCAGTCACACCACATGAAGGATACATTCCACATAACAAGGTGAGAAGGTTTGAGATGGAACAATCCCCAGTCACTCCACATGAAGGATACATTCCACAAAAGCAGGTAACAACGCTGCAATGTTGCTATGCACATAAAAAATTATGTTTGCCCCTTTACTCATTGAATGTATTAACTCGGATGTGAGATACTAGGTGCTGGTCATGGAATTTTTTGTTAGTAGGGATGATGAGATGTCACATGTCCCGAGAGCATACTTTGATGAACAGCCGGCAAAAGTCAGAATTTTTGAACCCGCCAAAGTGACCTACGATCTCATTATGAGTGAAATGAGAGATTCTTTTGGTTGCAAACTGGGAGCAGAACTGTACTACTTCTTACCCGGGTCTGCGTGGAAGCTACCAGAAGGAATGTCCTTGATTGTAGGACCAGATGATGTAGAAAAAATGCTTTCTGATCTAAATGGCAGCAAGACATGTCACATGTACATTGTGTACAATAGAACTACGGGTTGTTATCCCGAGTATGACATTGACCCAAAGGTTCAAATTTTACATGTTACATGCATCTAGTTTATGGCTACGTCTTTTTTGAGTTCTTCCTAATACAATTCCTATGGTTTTCTACAGGAAGTGAGAATCCAAGAAATGGAGGGTCTTGCTAGAGAGATGGCGGAGAAAGAACAAGAACAACTTCAGTTGTATGGTTACATTGATGTTAAAGAGAAAAAGATTGAAGCACATGGGTCGTCGCCAAGCCCGACGCAATCTCCAACATCGCAACGCAAGAGGTCACTGGATTTTGGCAGTGCAGAAGACCATATGGAGTAGGCTCAATTGTTTTTCAACCAGTTTAAGCTTCAAACCAGGATTATTTTGTTGCAAATTTTTTTTCTGTTTCACACTATGTTCGCAATTATGGTACAATTTATTCATGAGACAGTTCTTTGAACAACAATGCATGTGTTTTATGATCAATCATACAGTTGTTTCTGAGTTGTTTGTGAGATGGCATTGCATCTAAAGAACTTTCCATCTATAAAACTTGTAAAAAACCATTTATGTTGTCTTTGTTCAAACTGTTTTTTCGTGCCTTTCATCTACACGTGTTCGTAATCATTATAGCCTACAAAACCATACAACGTCGAAAAACAATTTCCAGTTGGCATGGATGCTTGTCATGTTGGTACAAGGGTTTCGAAAAAAATTTGGGTCCATTTCAAGCATGCCGAAAAAATCCGTCTTGCCAGACGGAACATCCCCTGCTACCCGAACGGCTAAGTTGAATGACACAAATGTTTTCCATCAAGCGCGCAAGCACACCCCCGTGGGCTGCGTGAAATCTGAGCTAACCCCAAAACTTGTTGGTTTTGACGTCAAATAAGATAGAAATATCAAGGGAAGAAGATAGAAATAGCAAGCAAAAACACAGATAACCAACGACATATCAAATAGACGGGTAGAAATCATAACATAGTTCGGATAGATAAAGTTCACGGTAGAACCAATGACATGATTTAATAGAAATATTTAAAAGATAAAAAACTTGCCCTAACACGCTAGGGCAAGACAAGCTGACAAGACTGGGCCTTCACCACCATCTTCACTGTGCCTCCTCTCCAGTGCTCCTCTCCATCCCGTCCTCGCCGATGTAGTAGGGGAGGGTGTGCATACCGTCGCGGGTGGGGAAGACGCAGTCAAAGTTTGTGAAGATGTTGTGGGCTGTGAATGCGATGAATTCGCATCCACACCAAAACACCTTGTCGAGGAGGTAGTACGCATCAAATCTGTTGGTGAAGGTGACGGTGAGCCCTATCAACGGAGAGCAGGAGTTTGGACGCACTTCATCCAGTCGGAACATCACCGGCGAGCCCGCCGGGAGGTGGGCGAAGCCCGCACGAAGGAACCACTGGGCAAAGCCCCTTGCACCCCTCCAGCGTGAGAACGCCCACACGCGAAGCGTACTCTCCACGACGATGTCGGCCGGATACTGTCTCTCCGGCACGGTCGGTGGGAGCCGGTACGTGGGGCCGTTGTACTGCATCCTCGCGGATCGCTCAGAGAGTGCTCTGGGTTTGGGGAAGAAGAGAAGGGCGGCGCAAATGAATGTGTGCAGAAGGTGAGGGCTGGTGGTTTAAATAGGGAAAGGGGAAGGGAAGGGAACCGACCGCGCTTACGTTCAAACTAGCCGCGTTGAACGATCCATATGCCACTTTAATTGCCACGTTGAATAGATGCGGGTGGATCAAAAAAGTGTGAAACCAAGGATTTAATTGCCACGTTGAATAGATGCGGGTGGATCAAAAAAGTGTGAAACCAAGCTTTTAATTGCCACGCTGATGAAAACAAGGTTTTAATCGCCTCGCTCGCATGCATGCACGTCCGCCACCCGCGCATGCAAACCCGCGTCGCTGCCCTTCCCATGCATGCAGGCCTCAGGCGTAGACAACGAGATGGCCCAATGGTCCATCCAACGACCCAGCGGGTGAGGCTGGCGTGGGACGGCCCACCCGAATTAGGCCCAAGCGAGCGTCGCGCCGGGCACATCCCAGGGGTGCAGGGAGTTTAGTCCCACCTCGCCCAGCGAGGGGAGCTAGCACCGGTTTATATAGCGGGCTGAGCTTTCCCTCTCAA
Source organism: Triticum dicoccoides (assembly GCF_002162155.2). Classification (NCBI taxonomy): domain Eukaryota; kingdom Viridiplantae; phylum Streptophyta; class Magnoliopsida; order Poales; family Poaceae; genus Triticum; species Triticum dicoccoides. The sequence goes on along the minus strand of NC_041391.1, from coordinate 648,788,103 downwards.
GTTCCTTTCTAAAGCGGGCAGCACATTGCCTAACCGTCTCCGTCCCTGCCCTGTGGGGCCTACTTGCAACCTGTTTTCACAATCTGGCGGGCCTCTGCATCCTGGCCCAATAAATGATTGGGTTTCTAGTCGTATGCAGGCCGTTGAATTGTGAAAGCGGGCAAGTAGGTGGGCTTTTTTTTGTCATATTTCATTTTTTGCACTTGTCACCATTTTTTCCATTGCAGCCGGTCCATCATGCTGCATTTTGGCAAGAACAAGCTAGAGTTGTACACACCCTGATTTAATGTTCAAAACATCAGTGTATACCTCAAGGGGACATTGTAAAATAATTGTTTTCAAAATTTTCTTTCATAGACATGTTGCACACATGATCTCTTCCACAAACAAAACTAGGTTTCCAAGGTTTTGTATTTTTTTTGAATTTTTTTGAATTTATAATGCCCTCTAGACTGACTGCTGAAAACATCGTTCTATGCCTCAAGGGGGCATTGTAAAATAACTTTTTTCAAAAATTTCTTTCATAGACATGTTTAGCACATGTGGGTCACCATGTACAAGAAAATTGGGGTGATTTGGAGGTGGTGGAAAAATTCACCTTTTTTCAAAAATTGGTTTAGAATGCGGGCATTTTTTCGACCACCTCCAAATCACCTCAATTTTGGCACACATGATCTCTTGCACAAACAATGCTAGGTTTCCAAGGTTTTGTATTTTTTTGAATTTTTTTGAATTTATAATGCCCTCTAGACTGACTGCTGAAAACATCGGTCTATGCCTCAAGGGGGCATTGTAAAATATTTTTTTTCAAAAATTTATTTCATAGACATGTTTGGCACATGTGGGTCACCATGTACAACA
>NC_041391.1:648764726-648786508 GCF_002162155.2 Triticum dicoccoides | reverse complement strand
ACTGGCTTAAGTTAAGACCAAGTGGTCCCTCCGGAATGCGGGCATTTTTTTGACCACCTCCAAATCACCTCACCTTTGGCACACATGATCTCTTGCATAAACAATGCTAGGTTTCCAAGGTTTTGTATTTTTTTGTATTTTTTTGAATTTATAATGCCCTCTAGACTGACTGCTGAAAACATCGGTCTATGCCTCAAGGGGGCATTGTAAAATAATTTTTTTTCAAAATTTTCTTTCATAGACATGTTTGGCACATGTGGGTCACCATGTACAAGAAAATTGGGGTGATTTGGAGGTGGTGGAAAAATTCACATTTTTTCAAAAACTGGCTTAAGTTAAATGGTCCCTCCGGAATGCGGGCATTTTTCCGACCACCTCCAAATCACCTCAATTTTGGCACACATGATATCTTGCACAAACAATGCTAGGTTTCCAAGGCTTTGTATTTTTTTGAATTTTTTTGAATTTATAATGCTCTCTAGACTGACTGCTGAAAACATCGGTCTATCCGTCTATGCCTCAAGGGGGCATTGTAAAATAACTTTTTTCAAAAATTTCTTTCATAGACATGTTTGGCACATGTGGGTCACCATGTACAAGAAAAATGGGGTGATTTGGAGGAGGTGATTTGGGTGATTTGGAGGAGGTGGTGGGCAATGTCAGTTCGAAAACTCTAGAGATACTTCCTCAACCAATGATGCGACCCAAGGACCTTCATGCAAAAACCAGGCACCTGCATGCAAGAGTCGGGGACCTGCATGTGAATAGTGATTCATCAAGGCCTTGACAGCTACTGGCACAGCGGCTGCCGCCCGATTTGCATGCAGCAAAGATGAACGTGCATGGAGGTTTCTCAAATATTTCCAAGCACACCCTACTGGGCCCCGCTTATTTTAAAAATACGTCAGTCATTAATGATCTCTAAATGAAGAATATGCATGATGATTATGAATATGCATGACAACCATAGTAAGGGTGAAGAATCATATTCATCCTACAATGAGGACCAACGCTTGCTAAAATCACCTCGATGAAGGTATTTAAGCAGGTAAAGGAGCTGGTCGAGGGGCGAGGTGGGACTATTTTTAGTTACATGAGAACAACGCGCGAGATCGTACGCGACGTGGGCCGTCCGGAGCTGCAACCTAGGATGGGCCGGTGTTTGGGTCGACGTAGGAAAACGGCCTGCCATGCATGAGCCATGCAGACCGTGGGATCGCGCGGGAGATCCGTCTGGCGGACGTGCGTGCGTGCAGAAATACATCACAAAAATTATTCTACTCGAAAATAACAAGTGCTCCATGTTAGCCCTTATTCCTGTTCGAAATACATCATCATTCTTAAAGTTGGACATCAAATGATACACACAAAAAATAAAAACGAAAGATGTCGAACTAATACAGTAACATGGCAGTACAACCGCACTTCACTAAATTACTGTCACGATGAAATAGAATGTAAAGCACACGTCACACAAAGTTGAATGGCACACGACTTTCTCTGGCTCATCGTCAGTTCATGCTGTATGTAGACATCACAGTTCAGCCTCGAGATCCTACACAGAAGAATATAATAAATCACATGGACATCAATTATGAGTAAAACACATGCAAAAAATAAATATGAACATATTTCGTACCTCTAGCAATTTAGCGCATTTACGTCTATTATGACCAGGATTCTTGCAATAGCCACAGATATTCTGTGATCTTGACTTCTTTGTCTTTGCCTGCAGCCTTTTCTTCGGTGCACCTCGGCCTGGCACATGCACGGGATCCAGAACCTTATCAACTTTCTCCGAGTGCGGCATCAACGGGCCAAACCTAATGCTATTATGCTGAGCATTAGTTGACTCCTTGCTGTCAGCTTGTTCAAAACTTGATTGCTTGCCATGATGTTGTGCTTGCAAAAGCATCTTTAGACGGTGATAGTCGTCATCAGAGTGGCATGCCTTGAAACTTGCGGCGTGACTACAATTCCGCAACTCGCGGTACCTCTGCAGGCTTACCGAATAGTCATACATCTAGTTTTTTCTGGTAGGTGCGTATGCACATTTTGCATTCATAGTCCACCTAGTGGGAACGCAACAACTGGGCAGAATTGTTTGTTTTAAAATCCCCAATATGTAAAAAATGTGGGAACATGGTATGCCTGCGCATTCTAGCTTACGGCAAGAACAACTCACCATGTGCAAAAGACCTCCTTGATCTTCAATGTGCACTCCAAACTTTTTATCCATTCTTTCCTGCTTGGACACAACATAAGTGGAATCTTTTGATCCATCTAGTATCTCTCTGATCTGACATTTGCTGACAGCATCTATGCTCCATAAGACCATCTTAAAGACACTAGGTGTGAAAACTATTGCGGCGTGTTTCTCAAGCGGCGAAGCATTTTTCTCTGTAAATGGAACGGACTGCAAGGCTTCGACGTCTTGGAGAGCTTCGTTAATCCGTCGCGACGCAAGGCAACGCTCATAGTGCTCTAGCATTTCAAACAACAACATCTTACCCTCAAGATGCATATGTAGCACAGAGTTCAAGCTCTCACTCCTCTGATTGCTGCTCAATCGTAGGAAACAATGCCCCTCAAGATATGGAGCACACCACAACTTTCTCATCTGATACATCTGATGCAGCCAAGACTCCTGACTGGTTACTTTATTCCGTTGTAAGAATTGTATCCATTCTATCTCATACTCTTCAATGGAAGAAGTATCATAAATGAAAGATCTGAATTCCTCCTTTACGTCGTCATCATGCAGATGGCGTACAATGTTCTGCTGAATGTGCCATATACATAGTCTATGGTTTGAGTCTGGCCAGACCACCCTGATTGCTCTCTGCATTGCAAGGTCCCCATCTGTGATCACAGATATCGGATGCTTCTGTGCCATGCAATTAGAAAAGGTCTGCAACATCCACTCGTATGCCTGGCTTGTTTCATGAGAAATTATACCACAGCCAAAAATGACAGTGCTCCGGTGGTGATTCAACCCGACAAACGGCACGAATGGCAGATTGTATTTGTTGGTTCTGTATGTGCTATCGAAAACAATGACGTCTCCGAAAGCCTCGTAGTCAAGTCGCGATTGACTATCAGCCCAGAACAGTCCCTTCAGATGGCCATGCTCGTCTACCAAGTACTTGAAGAAAAAAATCCACATCTCGCTCTCGCCTCGCCATCATGTGCATGATCACCGTATTAGCATCATGGCGCTGATTGTCTCCTGCTTATTAGCATGGCAGAAATTATAAATGTCCCTCTTTATGCATCCAACCTTATCAAATCCACCGTATTGAAAGCACAAAATATCCATAATACGGTATTTGCGGATCCCACATTTTTCCATGTCCGCAATGTCCGCTTTCTGCTCATCGCTAATTCGTCTGTGCGAACGCAGCAGACAAGAAAGATCCCGTGGGGCTAGAGGATGGTTGTGCTCATCGATGAAATCCTTGACAAACCACCGACCGGTTTCCTCCTGTCTCGTAATGACCAATTTAGCATTACACCCAACACGAGTTAAACTTCGTGGCCTCCTCTTTCTATCTTCCATCTTTCTTTTCATGTGCTTCTCTTCGCGAAACCCTTGACGACTACACACAATTTTCCTTAAAATTCTGTATTTGTTGGATCCATCCCACTCAACGTAGCTTTTCCTCACACTAAAACCTTTTTCAAGAGCATATTTGTTGTAGAATTCATAGCCTTCAGCCTCACTATCAAACATCTTGCTGACAATATTTAGATACTCGAACATACTCTCATCACTTGCATACGCCATGTCTTCCTACATATGACATGTGAGGGAAACCAATCATCAACATCTTTTTGTTTATCAATGTTGCAGGTGTAAAATAGCTCATAGGCAAAGACAAGTGCATGGAAAAGACTTTGCTCGTTTGACATGTGAGGGAAACCAATCATCAACGTCCAACAAGTAGTATCTCATCTTCCTTTAAACTATATTTCATGCACTATGCAAACCTAAAGTGATGATGACTTTAATAAACTAAATTAAGTCAACTATGGAACCAGTATCTCATCTTCCTTTAGTATATCTCATCTCAAACGTCAAGTATGTCACTTTTTTTCTGCGGTACCAAAGGAAGTAAGCAATGCCCTCAACATCTTAGTTAAACTAACATGATGCGATTAACTCAAGAGAAACTATGCCACGATGAAGCTTTCCATTCGTTGTTCTAGTCCGTACAAATCTCGCATACTGCTAAATTACCCGGATCTTGTGGGGTTGAGGTTGTACTGCATGCACGGTGGAGGGGCGCAACGGCCAAGAGAACGAGCAGAACGCCAAGCCGGATTCATACCTTAATGATGGTACGCGCGAAGAGATGGGATCGCCCGCCGCCGTCGCCGCCGATTCAGCCGGCGCAGATCCGGCCTTCTTCTTCTTCGGTGACGGTGTGGGGGGCTGGGGACGGAGAAGGACGAGGACGATGAATTTATTCCTCTCACCAGGCAGGTCGAGGACGGAGAAGGTCAGGAGCGGCGAGCGGCGACGAATACATCGGAGGAGGATTCTGAACTGGATCGAGTAGACATGGATCTAGTCCTCAGGTGATCGGTTCAAGAAAAGATATTTCCCCGGACCATTATGCCCTTATCGCAATTAACATATTAAATTTAATCAATTAAAATTCCCCGCAAGATCGGACGGCTAATAAAAATCAGACGTGATCAGACATGTAAGTACTGCTAAGTACTCCGAATACTAACCCAATCACCGTAAAACAGCTCTTAATATAATACTACCCAATATTTGATTGGCATTATAACTTGAAAGTACTAAAAAGGACGAGAGCATGCACGTGTCCAAGTCATTTGGGTTCCATATGCACAATCTTTACATCTACATCAACTGTCATTATGTCCGAATATGCACGCCATCATCAGCTATATACACACAGTGGCGGATCCAGGACCCAGGCCGGGGGGCCCTGGGCCCTGGGCGTGAGGATGGAGCACTTCATTGCCTGTAGTATATTTGTGAACTGTAGCAGTATGGGCCCTGGGCTTGGCCCAATCTTGGGTCCGCCCCTGTATATACGTACACATAAGCATTCTGGATTAGAATACAGCATAGGCAGGATGGCAAATTTCAAGAGTTTACAAGTCATCATCAATCAAAATAACAACACGTTTCAATCTAACAAATAACAAACAGCGTCAAGATATACTGAAAATTATATCTCACGAACACAAAAAGGTCAACATTTTCCTTCAGGTAAAAAACCATGCATGGTCCAGTGCAACATTTTCGCAAATGCGACAGACAATAACGTGAAGGGATGCAAGATTACTCATTCATTCAGAGCACCCACTGGATGTCCTCGTCCGTGAAGACAAAACGTGCGCACTTGTGCTTGACCATCTGAAGGGTCTGCTGCCGGTCATCACCGGCGGCGCACGCCATCATCTCTACGCCGGTGAGCACACAAAAGTCCCCACCTCTTTCTCCCTCTGAAAAGGTCTTGGCGATGAGAAACTTGCCGCCGCCCAGGTGGATAAGCTCGAGCTCCTTTGGAAGCCACGGCTCTCCCTCGGCAGGCGGGTTCAGATCTTCCCATACCGTGGGCGCTGCGGGCTGTCGTCCATTGTCCATGGCAGAGAGGTCCGTAGCGCACAGGTGGTGGCAGGGGCTCAATGCCGAGAAGCCAAACCACAGGTTGAACTCAGGGACGTACAGAGCTCTGCCATGAAAGGGCAGCATCCATTCCCCGACGTGACTCCATTTGTCCGAGAGGATCCATCCTAGATGGTGCCTAGCGTCGGGGCGCGCCGTCTCGAAGCTGTAGGTGCCGACGTCGACGCCGCCGGCGCCAGTGCATGATATGTAGATGGTGGAGCAGCCGTGGCCGTCGACGGTGGTGGTAAAGGAGGTGATACAAGATTGTTGGTACCACCGAGCTTGGCGGAGAATATGGTCTCGTCGGCCTAGGGTGGAACTTTCCGGGCGGCGGACAAAGGGAGGCGGCGGGAGAAGCCGCGAGCACCATGGCGGCATCAAGCTGCTGCTCCTGAACACGGCGGGCGCGGGCTCGAGCACCTCGAAGCATCGGTCGGCGCCCTCCTCGGGGCACGCATCCAGGACGTACATGCTGTCATCGTCGGCGCCGGGGTGCGCGATGGAGAGGCAGATGGGCCTGACTCCCTTGGGCGTGCGGAGGCGGTTGAGGTCGGGGTGGAGGACGTGCCTGTCGGCGTCGTACAGCGCGGCCCGGCCGATGGTGTTGGCGTAGATGATTCTGCCGTCGCCGGTGGCGGCGCGGGGGGTGAGGAGCGCGAACGTGTCCAGTGTGCCGCCGGGGCTCGCTGCGACGATGTTCATGCATGGGGTCGGCAGGTCCTTGATCTGCATCGTCGGAAAAGGCTCCGTCTTCTCGGCCGCTGCTGCTCCGAGCGCTGCTTCTGCTGAGCCGTAGAAGAAATGGCGGTAAGGATCGATCCGGCGCACCGAATAGACGCCCTCCGTCCAGTTCCGCGTCACCAGATTGACGAACCGCCTCCTCATCCTCGTCTCTGCACTGCAGGCAACACCACGACGAAATTGGACCTAATTCTCAGCCCCTCTGATCGACAAAAGAAGAAGATGAAGAAATTGGCAGGAAGGCAAAGATGGGGACACTTTTGACGAATAAATCTGTATACCTCAAGTTGGTGATCAACAGCAAGAATGGCCGGAGAGGGGCTTGTGCGGCGGAGGCTGCTGGCGCTGGGGTGGGAGATAGGTTTCGGAGCCGGGAGCTCAGCGCTTCAGGCGCCAACGCTGCAGGGCCGGCCCATCAACGCATAAGCTGATCTTCTATATCAAAATAGCTTGTCCCACTAATATATTTCTTTGTTAATCTAAAAAACAACTAACACATTTCTCTCGATATGTAAGCATGACTCCTCATCATTCAACATGCAGGAAAAAGGTTCACCTCAACATGCAATTATTCATAACAAAAATCCACCTCAGCATGCAGACATACATGCATGGAAAAATCATTCTACAATGCTAGTTACATTTAATTCTTATATTTCTTAATAAAATACTATCTCAAATATTCATTTTTATATAACCAAAACCCCACTGAAATATTGCAAAACAGTCCCGCAACAACGTGTGGGGCCTCATCTAGTTCTATTATAGCGGGGAATAACCCAAGAAAACTTGTTGTCATGCTGTTGAGTTCATGTACAGGTTTGGCTAACCACTAGAGCTACCTGTTACTTTTTTTTTTGCGGAAAAGAGCTACCTGTTACTAGCGACTGAGAAAAGCGCGAAATACTTACGAACAACTGTAGCCGCATTGTAACAAAGACTAGGTGTTCAAAAATTTCAAAAAAAGGCTTAAGAACATTAAAAAAATCACGAATCTGTTTCAAAAGGAAAAAGTTCACGTATTCCAAAAGTTAACGAAAATTGAAAAAAGTTCGGCAATTTGAAAAGAAAACTCACTCGTGTCTTCATTAATTCAAAATATAGCTCGTGTCTTCGTGGTCGAATGGCCGCGGTTGACCAGGCCGATTGATCAGTTGACTTAAAACTACAAAAAAAAAGAGAAAAGATCACAACAATACAAAAATTCACCGAATTTGACGAAAGTTGGCAAATTTTAAAATTCAAATATTTTGAAGAAAAGTCCATGCTTTTCTAAAAAAATACTAATTTTGAAAAAAAACATCAAATTTGAAAAAAAGTTCATCAGAATAAAAAAAGGTTCATCAATTTTGAGAAAAAAGTTCATCAAATATGAAAAAGTTCAAAATTTTGAAATAGATTTCACCGTTTTTTTAATATGTGAAAATTGAGAAAAGTTCACGCATTTGCAAAAGAAAAAGAAAAAAATAAACAAAGAAAACATAAGAAAAAAACTCAACAAACCCAGTCCAGAAAATAGAAAACCCGGTTTGGGAAACTTCCCAAAACCGGGGGCATCACAATCTCGAGAAAGAATAAATGAAAAAAGAAGTAACTTGACAAACGTGGTGCGACGTCCTAGTGGTTGTTGTGTTGCTCTGTGATTGTTCAGGTTCCAGGTTTGAATCTATCGTCCTGCATCCCATATTCCCATTTGGCCAGGGCATATCGTCCTGCCTGAACCCTCCTGGGAGATTCAATCCTGATTCGCACGCCAACGTCGCCGCCAAGAACGCCAGCAGTATAAGCCACCCACGCATTTGTTTGCCTTTTCTGGTTGTCCAGCAGGACATCGTTGTCATCCTAAGAGGACGAGGATGCTACCGTCCCAATGAGGGGCCCTGGCGCTGGAATTGGCCGAACCGACCCCTGCTAGATGTCGATGCGGTGGCCTAGGTCCCATCTTAAATTACAAAAAAATGATTTACGGAACAAAAAATCTACATGGACAGGGGGCATGTGCCCCCCCTCTCTTTGGCGCACTTCACTACATTGTATTTATTCAATAGTTATTTATAATTTTCACGATAGCGGTAAACTGTGCGTGAGCATAGACTTGCTAATCCTACGCGCCGGTCAGGTTGCGCGCACCGCTCGGCCTAACCATCGATTTTTCTTCAACCTACTAGTAAATGTTTTGGGAAATATGACAGTAGAATTGGAATGGTTACTAGGTAAGCAAACCAGGCCCCCACTCCGTAAAATCAAGGCAACTTTTTCTTCCACTTGCTAGTAAATTCTTTGGCAAATATAGTAAGAGAACTAAATTACTTACCGCATGCATGCACTAGTCAACCGATCGATCAAATCAGACAATTTTTAGTAGGAAAATAATTTGGTCACATAGTAATCAACAACTAAAAAACGGTGGCATCTTGTAACGGTAATCGTGTTACGAGAAAACTGAAAACTAGCGCTTGGTTCCTGCCTCAGTGGCGGAGCCAGGACTTTTGTGGAGCATAAGTGTATAATCTAGAAATCAAAATCCGGGTATTCGAATACACAACATATAATATAGCACCAAACTTATGAATGATAATTCACATTCATAATCAAGTGAAAACATACACATAATAATCACACAAAATCTAATTTTAAAGTGAACTATATATAATATATCAATATCCCTTTCACAGACCAAATAAAGTTGAGACTTGACAACACAAGATATATAACTAGACTTGTATAGAGGCAAACTCCCATGTTACCAACAAAAGTAAATCTACCCATACCAGATGTCACTGAATGTCATTGCGAAATTTCTTCCACCACGGTCAAAAGCATCTCTCATTGTTCATTTCTGCCAAAAGAAAGACATATAACCAGTCTTTCATAGAGGCAAACTTGCCATGTTGCCAAAGTCCTAGAAGACACTACAAGATAAATAATGGATTTGTAATTGAAAGAAATCAAGTTGTGAGATGTGGATATGTTAAAATAGAAAACTTGCAGTAATAGAGATGGTCAGATGGAACATATATACCGACGGTGAACTAAACAAAATCACAAGGCAAATGCCCTTTTTGAGTCATCATTGCAGTAAATGTTCGAATAACATCCTTATCATCAACTGACTTGAATAACACCCGCTCGGTGTAACATATCATCATGTCATTGAGCCATTCATTATTGACCGCGGTACGCACTTTATTCTTGATAATCTTCATTGCTTAAAAAGCTCTCTCAACAGATGCCGTGGGCACCGGAAATATCAATCCCAACTCAATACGTTTGTATACCAATGGAAATATCAAATAAGAAAATGAAGTTAGTTGCTACACAACACAAGTAAGAAAATGAGCTACAATTTTGCATAGTACATAACTACTTGCATCTATATTTTGCGTAGTACAGAACTACGTGCATCAATTTTGTATCAACTACACTTGCATCAACTACAACTACAAGTTGAATCTCAAAAAAAAAACAAGTTCTTACGTTTTTTCTCTAATCATGAATTCATGATCACCCCAATGATTTTCTCCCAAATTTAAGCCCTAACCCCCAACCCCGACCTTGAATTCTTGCAGCATACGCTGCATATATATAATTAGTGGGGTCAGTGTGTATGTACCTCGAATAGTACCTCGCATCAAATGATCAACGCCTTGCCACGATCAATTATTCAGAGTTCAGACTTGCAGAGATGAGGAATCCTAGCCCTAATTTCGACAGAGATTTCATACCGAAGCTGTAGCCGAAGCCGGAAGAGAGGAAGGAGGGGCCGATTGGACGACCGGATCAGTAGACTGCCTGGGAGCCTCGAGTCCGCTCCCCGCCGGCCGTGCGTCTAGCCGTCTATGGCTCAGCGTCGAGGCCAGCCGCCACTGCCAGCCCCTTTTTTTGCCAAGTCGATGCGCTCGCGAACCGAAGAGACAGGAAGGAGTTGGAGCGATCGATTCCCTCGTCCTCGCGTTGTTTCTTTTTTTTCGCCCTGGGCTGCAGCTGCGTAGTTGAGCTGTGAGTCTCTGTAAAACGAAGGCCCAATATTTTTGTCCGGGTAAACAGCAAGTTAGCCAACAGTTTTACCCCTTTTAGTCTAGCGATCGCTGTTGTCAAGACCCAGCGAGCCCGGGCAAGTGGCTCCGCCACTGTCCTGCCTTCTTATACTCGTAAAAGAGGTGGAAAGTATAGTAACAATAGTGAACTGTTTACTGCCCGTACATTGCTTTTGTAATTAACCAACATGAAGTCTCTAGTACGTCAATTCAGAAATATAGTAATAAGGCAGAGAAAGCTTGCTCACATGGTGCTTCATTCGTGTATGAGGAATTAAAAAAATATGAAAACTAACTAGCTTAGTGCCAAAAAGGATGGTAATTCATTTATCATGATCATGTACGATCGAACTAAATATTATTACCTGTATTTTTTAGTATTATTAGCTACTCAACTAACTTAGTGCAAAAATAGATGGTAATTCATTTACCATATTTTGTACAAACTGATTACCATATAAATAGTCTTATTTTTCTTTCATCGCCATCTTTTTGGTGAGATTTACGTACAATATGCATCCGTGTTGGCTAATTAAAAGAGCACGGTACGAGCATATATTCACTATTGTTACCATGTAATCTTATTTTCTAAGAGTACGCAAAATGAACTAGGCGCATGAGTGGTGTGTTCAAATCCCAACACGTGCCCCTTAATGGAAAATGCATTCTTTTTATGAATGAACTTTTTTTAACACAGTACAGACGCAAGCGTTTATATACACGCGTATACACTTACCTCTATGAATGTACATACACACACCTTACCCCTATGAGCACCTTCGAAAGACTGAGCAGACATATCATCTTGAGATTTACGAAGTCACCGTAGGCACCTCGTCGTCAACGGGAACGTCTCCTCCACTGAATGTGCATCGCCGGAAATCCTGAAATAATCCAGAAATAAGTGCGAGCACCAGGACTTGAATCCTGATGGGCTCGGAATACCACAGTTCCTCTAACTATCCAACCATAGGTTGGTTCGCTTTTTGAATGAACTTGTGCCAATGGTAATTGAATGGAGTTTATTACTAGGATTAGACGTTTAGTGAAGCCTTTACGTGCAGGCGGGCTACTCCACGGTGCGTGCGCTGGTTCGCTTGGCTCTACGCGCTATCGGCCGGACCGCAGAATAGTAACTATGCACTCAGGCTTAGTTTAGTAAGTCTATATATATTGTTGAAAGTATACATGTTACACTGTTAGTGTTCATTGTGCCTCAGTCTTGCTTCTTCTTTTGACATATGCTTCATCGTCATCATCATCTTTCCTCATCAGGTCGCCGTATTGGTCGTAGTCTTCTTCGTTAGCGACTCTGTCCATCCTCACGATGCTCCTTTTGCCTTTCCTCACGACAACACGACTGGGATTGCTCGGGTCGGTTATGAAGAAGCATTGTGTCACGTGCTTAGCGTGTACCCATGGCTCTGTTTTGACGATGATGCTCACGGTAGCTGTGCTCTTCGCGTCGGGTATAGACATGGTAGTGAAATAGCAGTTTTCTCTTTCAACGGCCTTAGCTCATCTGACACGGAACATCGTCGTACTGTGCAGTCCGGCGTAGTCAAGCTCCCAGATCTCTTCGACCCTTCCCTAGAATCTTTCAGTTGTGCCATTGTCGCAGGTCACGCATTCCATCGTCACCACTGAGTTCTGGTAATCACTGTCTATGTCTTTGGCCTCCGTATAGAACGTGTATCCGTTGATATCGTATGCCTGATAGGTCGCGAGGTTGGCTGCGGGGCCATGTGCTAAGGCGTGTATGCGCAATCCGTCTGCACTGCCCTCTTCCAGGGGATTAGCAAGAACATGCTCTTTGAACCAACGCAAGAAAGTGGAGTAGTGCTCTCTAGTAACTTTGGCATCCGTCTTGTTTAGCCCCTGGTGACAGTACTTCTTTGTGATGTTTTTTTGTGCAGTGTCACGAAAGGATCTACCACGTCTAGGTATTGTAGCACTACTAAGTTTGCTATGTCAAAGTCGTTGCGTCGACCCGAGTGATCCACATGCAATTCCCACCGGTCGTTCGTGTGACCTTCTCCTTTGAGCGTCCCAAGGTGCTTGTTGACGGGCAAACCAAAAACAGGATTTTCGCCGCCTAGATAATTCTCGTAGAAGGAGATGCACGGAGATGCACTCTTGGGCCAGTAGCCCTGCACGATGCTTCCATATGGACGGGACATGTTACGAACGAATCTTTGATGACCCCATTCATCCTCTCGAACGCCATCATGCTGTGAAGGAATGACGACCCGAGGTCGATGATGTCGTCCACAATATGGACACATAGATGCACCACGACGTCAAAGAACGCGGGTGGGAAGTAAATCTCAAGCTCATTTAGTATGACAACGATCTCTTCATGTAACCTCCGGAGCTGCTTCACACTAATCAACTTTCGAAAGATAACGTCGAAAAAGTTGCATAGACCAGTAAGTGTCTCACAGATGTGCTTATCCATTACCCCTCTAAGGGCAACCGGAAGGATCTGCGTCACCATCACGTGACAGTCATGAGACTTCATCCCGCTGAACCTTTTCTCCTTGATGTCTAGAAATCTGCTTATCTTCCCATAGTAACCAGAACTAACTTTGATTCCGGTAAGGCACTTGAAGAATTGATGGATCTCCTTTGGACTTAAGGTGAAGCAAGAAGGGGGCAATAATTCTCTTTCTTCTTGTTGACCTTTTTGCCCCTGTCCCCCGCCTCTGTCTACGTCTCCGTCTGTAACACCCACAGTGTCATGCTACAGTGACCTCACACTAATGGTGCCATGTCATCAAGTTTAACTAAGTGAAATTGCCACTTGATAAAAATCAAAGCCATTTTCAAATTTAAATTAAAGTAAAATAAATTATTTCTGCAAGCAGTAAAAATAAAATGTTCACAATATTCTACAAATTTCCCTGATCATCGTAATGTTGAAACCAACTTCACTTGACTCAAAAATAAATTCCTAGGAAAATAATAAATGGTCCAGCAACAAATAAAAGGGCTTGTTCAAAATAAATGATTAGTTAAACTTTTCCATTTGACCCCAAACCTTGTGTGAACCCTTAATATATGTCCTAGTATTTATGTGTAAATTACTTTGTAGAGAAAAGTCATTTACTATTTCAAAAAAATGCAAACAGTGAAAGAAAAGCAAAACAGAAAAGAGAAAAAAAAGCCTCTGTGCACTTGGCCCATCACCTCCATTGTACTAGGCCCAGCCCACCACCAGGGCCTTTGTTCAACCCATGTACAGAGGGAAGACACAGCCATGGAGTGGAGCTGGCGCACCCGTCCACGCCCCCGATCTCCTCGTGTCGGCCATCTTGCGATTGATCGCGCGGGATAAGAGGCTCCCTCCCCCTGTGGAACCCTAGACCCCCACTTGTCCCTCCCATCGCTTGCCCCCTCAAGTTCTTCAACACCCGAAGCTAACCTCGCCATGGCCGACCTCGCCTACACGCTCTCCGACCACCCCGCGCCCTAGTATCATGTTCAGCAGCTACGCCGCCGTCCTCTTCTCCGACTACGCCCACTGGATCGAGGTGGAACGCGTCGAGCCATGTGGATCGAGCTCTTCTTCCACCTCCGACCGCCGAACCTCGCCATCTGACTCGTCGGTGTTAGACCCCCTCTGGCTTCCCCGAGGCCTCCTCGAGCTTCACTATGAGCTGTCGCGCCCGCTGCCCCTTTTTTCCTCGTTTCCACTGTCGTAGCATCGCCTGCGTCCTTCCATCACCGTGCCCGGAGCTTCGCTCCGCGCGCGCCTTGGCCGCGCTCGCCGCGAGCCACTCATGCTCCGTCCGCACCCTGCCTGCGTGCCCCCGCGCCCCGGTAGTGTATATTGCAAGTGAAATGGATTTCAATTATTTTTCGATTGTTGCAGGCTATCTTCTTTATACATTTGAAGTAGTGTATATTGCAAGTGAAATGAATTTCAATTATTTTTCGATTGTTGCAGGCTATCTTTTTTATACATTTGAAGTAGTGTATATTGCAAGTGAAATGGATTTCAATTATTTTTCAATTGTTGCAGGCTATCTTTTTTATACATTTGAAATTTGATAAGCATATATTTATAGGTGCAATCAGAAAATATCTATACATATGAAATTTTATATGTATTGTATTCATCTCTACCTACTAATAAACCACCGATTGCTTCGGTCGTACGTCGCGGCAGTCTCGCAGAAAAGTTCCTGAGTTTTTTAGTATTCAACCCGCAGTCCTTTCTTAAGTGAGAAAACGTTTTGTTCAGCCATTTTGCAAATAAATCCCTACACTTTACGGTATTCAACCCATGGTCCTTTTTAAGTTAAAAAAATCAGAAACCCACGCGAGAACGGGCTCTCCTCTCTCTCCCTCGCCTCCCGATCCCAGCCGCCAGGAGCCCCACCCCACGCGGCGGTCGATCCGGAGGAGCTCGCGGCCAGGTTGGCGGCCGGGGGCCCCGGCGGCGTCGGCGGACCAAGAGGAGGAGGAGGATGCGGGCCTGGGCGGACCGGGAGGAGGAGGAGGACGCGGGCCGAGGCAGACCGGGAGGAGGAGGATGCGGGGAGGGGGAGGACGCGGGCCTGGGCGCCGTGCCGGTGGTCGTCGCGGTGCTAGCCAAGCCCGGCGCGCCAGCGGCCGCGCTCGTCCATGCGGCGGCCGCGGCGGGGAGCTTTGCTTGCGGCATAGAGGATGGCGCGTGGGCCGTGCTTGCTGCTGGCGCCGTGGGGCACCTTACGCGGCTCCCCGCCCACCCGCACGGCAAGGTCTGCTTCCTTCGCTTGCTTATTTCCTTCATTCTGTATGTCTGCTCGGTTTGGGGGCTCCAAAACTCTATCGGGTTGAAAATTGAACTATAGATGAAAAAGAGACAATGCTTACTTAATGAATGTTTTGTTTGGGAATTAGTCTGTACATTGGCCACAACCGGATCCACGGGGAAGAGGTGCTTGAGATGGAGGAGGACATCCAGATTGAGGTGCGAGGTCGATACCAACGCGGTCCTGGGAGGCGTGCACGAGATCGAAGGCAGGGAGCTCCGGAAGGCAGACGGGGGCATCGCCTCACTCTCTAAATTTACACTTATCTACTCCCTCCGTTCGGAATTACTTGTCTCGGATATGGATGTATCTAGAACTAAAATACATCTAGATACATCCATTTCTGCGACAAGTAATTCTGAACGGAGGGAGTAGAATCCAGTGCTTCATGACCATGGCAATATTGGCTTGACAAAAACGATATATAAAGTAGTATCTATCTTCTTTTTCAGTTGTATGAATTTGGAACTGAGTTCTAATGGCATACAGTTGTATGACGTGCTTTGATTATGCTCAAAACTGTTCATTCCAATGCTTGATCGGAGTGCAGATTATATTTCAACAACCAGGAACTACCATACAATCTTCATATCACACATTCCACCTATGAGTATGAAGATCCGTGACAAGGTACATGCTCAACTGTTGCTTTCTATGATCTTACTTGATCAAGTACTTTATAAATCTCTGATGCCAAATGAGGTGTTATATATTTTTCTAATATTATGCCTCATTTAGGCAAGAGCAATCATGAGGCCTTATATGCTTATCTATCTCATCCATTGATGATCTCTTTCAAGGAACAGAAGGACTTCTTGTTCATTTAGAGAGGTAAGAATAACATTCAGCACACTTTCCTGACTGAGTGAAACTGATATTAGAGGTAGGATCTACATTTATACTTGGATGGTTGGATGCACAAACCTCTAACCGCATCAGTGAACTACAGTGTCATTTTTCTGGCCCTGTAAAATTCTAATTATGCATATCAATGCAACATGTGCATGCTGTAATTTTATATTCAGTTCTAATATGCTCGCTACCATGTTGGTCTTCTGAAGCCTTCATCCGTGCAGGATCAATCTTTTGATTTTGGTACTTAATAAACTAAATCTTGAGCATTGGAGGAGGTAGCCCCTGGACTGGTGAAGAGGCAAATGGGGACACAAGGAGGTTCATGGTGGTTCCAGGCTCATCTCTTCGGTGAGCAGCAGTGCGCTACGTTGGACAGTTACCAAGGCTGGACGGAGGTGTGCCCGTGCGGCCGGACGGTGTCGTCCTGGTCGAGCAGATCACCGTACCAAGGCTGCCTGCCGGACTCCAATTCCCTACCGCTGTCAAGCTCTAGATCAAGCTCCACATGGACCTGTCTATCCGTGCGATACTGTGTTTCCTCTGGTGGCCGTCTGTTCCGCTTGGCGTTTCGTCTGGATCTGAGAGGAGAAGGCCTCAAGCAGGGAGATGAGGAGGTTCATGGAACCATAGAAGTTTTCAGATGAGATTAGTTGAAAGAAAAGGGTAATTTCGCATGCTGCCATGCGAGAGTCAGAGGTGGGTGAGTTCCCTGATCCCCGGCTGTAGCAACATTGGCCACCACTCTATGCGCATCTGTGCCGCCAAAATCAGATTTCATGTAGGTAACAAGCATGCTTTCCTCTTTTCATCTGGTCTAGAAATATGGTGCGAATGCATGGCTATGCTTTTGATTTTTCTTCCTGTGCATTGACTTGATAAGTATAGAGCCTAATGAGCACTGATGACCAGCGATGCCATAACATAAGAATTTATATGCCATCTCGATGCTCATGGTTTCTTCAACATATATAGTCTACTATGCAATTATCTGTGCAACCAAGTTAACTGTGTAAGAGCCATTAAATATATCTTTAGACTTGCACAGAAGTAATTCTTGTTAAACTGTTGTTTGGTGATTGTGTCTCTTGCAGCCAATTTCTAGAAGACCAAGTTAACTGTGTAAGAGCCATTAAATATATCTTTAGACTTGCACAGAAATAATTCTTGTTAAACTGTTGTTTGGTGATTGTGTCTCTTGCAGCCAATTTCTAGAAGATTCATTACTGAATAATCCAAGTTCCTTTTACTATTCTGGCTGCAGCAGACTATCCTGCATTTTTGTAATTGTAGAATTACTAAGTTCATGTTGACTAAGGACCTATTGCGGATGTTTGCAAATTGTTAGAATTTCATCGCTCTTCATTTTCTTCAGCATTTGCTGTGTCCTGTAGGTTTCATATCTTTCTGGGTATAAACTACATACACCTAGCAGTAGATTATTTCTTAAGATTAATCTATCAATGTTGTATACACACACACACACACACACACACACACACACATTGTTGGCATAAATTGGTGCACAGTATTGTGGCTGACTTCTTGCAGAAAGTTTGGTCCTAAATCCGAAATTCGTTGGTGGACTTATAGCAATCCATTGCGACATAATCTTGGATGAAGTTATGTTTTGATCAAATTATGATTTTTGACTGTAGTATATATAAATTATAAATAGCTAATCTGAGCTATTCATGGTTGGATAGGTTTCTATCAATCATTATTTTCTTCTCCGTCATAAAAATATTTCTCTTCTCAGTTATGTTGAGGTGAATGTAGCTGATGGTCACACTTTATCAATATAGGCGTATCAAGCAGATTGTGAAGAAAATGTACCTGAAGATGGTTCCTCAACATGAGAATCCGATTAACATTGTCTTCAAGAATTAAGGCAAATTGTTTGTATGTCATTAATCCTCTCCTGTGAAGATTCAGAATCATAAAAGATAGTATTCAGGTACGTGTACGTCCGCTCGAACGCAATCACATTCCGGAATAGTGACTTGCTGGAGTCGTTGAGCTCTAGCTGTGGGATCTCCCAGCAGCTCAAGTCTAGGAAGCTCGTCACCATCTTCCTTAAATTTCACTGACCGATGTTCTAGCTATTTTGTAGGTACAGATGGACATGCTTCATGTTCAGCAATTTGACACACACGGTGGAGATTTAATGGACTAACTACTTTTTTTAGGTAACATCATAATTAATTACCGACACGTGTAGTTATTGGCTGCATTCTATTAGACATACAGAGAGCCACACTGACAAATTTCTATTTAGAGGAAGAAGTGGGCACAAGTAGACTGGAAAAACACAAAACAGTGGGAGATGTCATGTTCAGCAGCGACAACACCATTGCTCTTCATGTTTTAAGTTAAAGTTGTATTACTTCAGAATGATTAGTCAAAGATCGGTGATTGTTAGAGGCCCGAAGTTAATGTGAGAGGAAGGAGCATGAGTGGTCTTTTCAATACAGTAATTTTTCCTTACTGGCATAGGTTGTCAAGGATTGTTCTATCCGTCTGAGAGAAATGTGTTCAAAGTGAATTCTTCTCAGGACTGAGACTTATTTTACAGTAATAACTTACATAAGCCCTTCGGTTGATCGGTTCAATGGCTGCAATCTAGAAGCTTTATGAGATTTCCCAAGTATCATTTTCTGAAAAAAGGTCATGTTGTATAAGGTAAGAACAACATAGAGAATTGATAGTAACCAAACTAATTGCTTGCTATTGATTACAACATACTCCCTCCGTCCTGTATTATATTATGGTTATGGGATGTGTTTCTATGCTACTTGGAGAAAAACGCAAACTGATGATACTGAGTGCCTTGCTACTAATTAGATTATACTTTCGTTAGTGAATGTGTTCCTGCGCCATCCCGAATAAATAGAAACTTCAGATACAATGACCTGGGTACGTGAGCCACATCGTTCTCTTTTGAATCTCCCCTTTAGATATAGTCCGCAAGATAAAAACTTTAGACACATTTTTTTTTCTATAGCAACGCACACGCAATGACGGTGCCATTGGCCGGCCGCCGGCCTCGACTAACACAACAAGGGAGGATGCCCGTCATCTGGGCCTTGGCAAGGATGTTGGGCAGATGTGTAGTAGGAGGCCATAGTCGCGTTAGGTCTATCCGATTCCGAGGACCTTCTCGAGACAGACTGTCATGCCCTATCATCGTGGTGACAGTCAGGCTTCATTTTTTTTGCGGGAACAGTCAGGCTTCATTGTGGGGCTAGGATGGATCCCTGGTAAGGCAAAAAAAAAGGTATCAATCAAGGGACGATTGTATTCCCGTTGCAACGCACGGGCCATTTTCCTAGTAAGAGTAATCAGAAAATAAAAAGGCTTGTGGCAACTCGGTCGAGGGTTTTCTTCCTGTAGCGAGAACCTAGCCGCCGCCACAGGAGAGCCGCTCCTTCCCGCTCCGTCTTCCAGCATCTCTCCTCCGCCGGCGACCTTTTGGTTGTCGATGATGAGGGGGGTCGCCGGATCCCGCGCGTGTGGATCGTTTATAGCTTTAGGTTTTAGGGCCTAAGAAGCTTAGGGTTTTGGATCGTTCGACGTCTTGGCTTCGACGGCGGCGACGACGATGTTGAATAAAGAAGTTCTGGATTCTTCTCTGACGATGCGATCGTCTCTATGGTCGGTGAAGGATCTGGGAACCAGTCTGTTCAAGCAGGGATGTCATGGCGGCGGTGGCATCCTTCTGGTGGACATGTGTCCTCGGGCTCTGCCGTTGCGACGGCACCTGCTCCAACATTGGCGCGGAGCTTGGGAGGTGGTCGAGGAGCGGATGTAGATTGTGGTCTGCATCGACGACATCTGAAAGAAGGAACGTGTGTTGGGATCGTGGTTCGTGGATGGCAGGTATGGTTTCCTCCTCCGACGTCTTAGTCATGTGGGGGTGGCTTATCTGGAGTTCGATGGCGTGTCCGGGGTGTTGCCCCGGTCTGATTCGTTCAACGACAATAGTTTCACCTTGGAGGTCCGCAAAGCTGCATATCAGCGATGGAGCCGCGTTGAGCTCGGGTGAGAAGGTGATCCGTCATTTTTTTTCGGTGGCTGCTATGGTGGTGCCGGAGGCAGGTGACGGGCGTTGGTGTCAAGCTCATAGACGTTCTGCTATCTTTTCAGTTTTGCCATGTCGGTCTTTATGTGACTTGTACTTTAATTTTTATGATATAAATGAGACACATGTTACCATGAAAAAAAAACGGGTGTTCTACTACTACAATTTAGTTAACCAGACCTGCTGGCCCATGAGGGACCTGCACAATAATTCCTGCAAATGAACCCGGCGCTGAACTGTGGGGTGGCCGACCACGGGTGAGCAAAACGTCGCACTGAACGGGGGGGCTCCAAAACCTATCTCTCTCCCGTTCTGCCGCCGCCGCCGCACAACTCCTCCGCCACGTCGTCGTCGCCCCCTCCAATCCCGTACAGACCTAGCGTGAAGGCCTGTTGATCATCAACTTGAGGTATTAATCTTTGCCTTGTTGCCAGTTTGTTCATCATTTCTTTTTATCCGAGAGGCTGAGACGACGGTCCAATTTTATTTATGGTGATGTTGCAGAGACGAAGATGAAGAGGCGGTTCGTGAATCTGGTGACCCAGAACTGGACGGAAGGAGTGTACTCGGTGCGCCGCATCGATCCTTACCACCATTTCTTCTACGGGTCAGCAGATGCAGCAGCGGCCGAGAAGACGGAGCCTTTTCCGGCGATGCGGATCAAGGAGCTGCCGACGCCATGCATGAACTTGAGCGCAGCAGGTGGCCATGGCGGCACCCTGGACATGTTGGCGCTCTACAGTCCACGCCCCACCGGCGACGGCAGAATAGTCTACACCGACATGATGGGCAACGCCGACGGACATGTCCACACCGCGCTGAGCCGCCTCAACCCATGTGCCTGTCCATCGCGCAACCTGACGCGGACAAAGAAGACGGCCTGTATGTCCTGGATGCGTACCCCGGGAAGGGCGATGATGGGTGCTTCGAGGTCCTTGAGCGCACGCCCAGAAGATTTAGGTGCAGGATGATGCCGCAATGGCACTGGCGACTTGTTCCGCCGCCTCCCTTTGTCAGCCACCGATCAGCCTTTATCACCTCCTTTACCACCATGGTCGACGGCGACGGCTGCTCGACCATCTACATATCATGCGCCGGCGCTGGCGGCGTCGATGTCGGCACCTACAGCTACGAGACGCCGCGGCACGAGTACAGGGAGCCTCGAGGATGGCGCCACGTCGGGGAATGGATGCTGCCCTTTCGCGGCAGAGCTCACTACGCCCCTGAGTTCAACCTGTGGTTTGGCTTCTCGGCCTCGAGCCCCAACGATCACCTGTGCGCCACGGACCTCTCTGCCATGGACGGTGGACGGCAGCCCTCCGAGCCCACGGTATGGGAAGATCTGAACCCGCCTGCACAGGGAGAGCCGTGGCTTCCAAAGCAGCTCGAGCTTCTCCAACTGGGCGGCCGCAAGTTTCTCATCGCAAAGACCTTTACGGAAGGAGAAAGAGGTGGGTACTTTTCTGTGCTCACCGGCGTAGAGATGATGGCGTGCGCCGCCGGTGATCACCGGCAGCAGACCCTTGAGATGGTCAAGCACAAGTGCGCACGTTTTGTCTTCACGGATGAGCACATCGAGCGGGTGCTCTGAATAAACTGAATTAACACCAGCTGCGCATGTT